>NW_008683464.1:36647-50777 GCF_000695815.1 Acanthisitta chloris | reverse complement strand
TGTATCCCCAGGAAGAGTCTCTTTTATGGCTTCTAGTTCTTCCTTCAGTTAGTGTGCATACAATTTTCATTTTCTATATCATTATCATTTTCATTGCTGTCTTCATCGCTTTCTACTGGGATGCCTGTGGCAGCTGAAGCACCTTGTTTAGTTTCCCGGTCAAGTGGGAAAAAGCCAGTTCCACTGATTGTGTCCTGTCTCTGGTAGAAGAGTACATATGCTGCTTTGGACTGTAGAGGAGAAAAGTGTAATATGTTCATGAGGCTACAAACAGTGTTATTTTTTTTCTCTGCTTCCAAATATCTAAGATAAAATTACAAAGAAATCCAAAGCTTTCATGTAAGTTACTGTAAACCATTTTTGGTTTGTACTGCCCTTTGAAAGAACACAAACTACTACCTACAAATTTAACACAAGGTTCATGGTTTACTCTTCATTTTTCTTCCCTCAAGAAGAAAACATCATCAACAGTCCCAATTTTAGGAAAAAAAAAAAAGGTACTTGCCACTATTTGGTCCTCACACGCAGTGGACACACTACTGTCATCAAAGTAGTACCATTTTCCATCATCCTTATTTTTTGCAAAAGCAGTGTCTAGGACAAAAAAGTACAATGTCTCAGGACTTTGTCTCTTCATAAATGTAATACAATCAGTTGCTAGTGTCTTACTGTCAAAAACTTCACATTTAACTAACTAAAACTTATTACCACTGTTAGACTCATCTTTCACACTTTTTTTTTTTTTACAAGAAGAGAGCTTAACCATAACTTTCCCTTCTAAAGAGTATGTATACTGAGAAAGGACAGTAAAAATAAAATCCCTTTTTACTCTCTTCAAGGAGGTGACCAGTGAACAAAAACACAGACAAGCAAGACAAAAATCAGTTGTAAGAGTACAGCAGCTCATACAGAGCTCTTATGTTTTCTCTTTTCACATTATGGATAGCTATAAGTATAAAAACCCCTACAACTATCCTTGAAAGCTCATTGCATATAGATTTTTGTGTTAGAATACTTGTGAAAGCCTTCTAAGGTAATGGAAAAAATTGTCCTTCAACCATTGAAAAGCACCATTGATTCAAAGTGCTCAAGATCAGCCTGCAAAGAAAGCTGACACGTAGAATGATGATCCTAGAAACCAACTTACAGTGCCCTCCTCCCATTCCTCCGTAGTGGTTGGAGACAGCAATCAAGTTGTAGCGGCAGGGCCCTGCATTGGGATTAATAAGGAACTCTGACATGTCCAAGTCACTGTTAAAACAAAGCAAACACAAAAAAACCCAACCAAAAGTCAGTCATGTTAATATTTTCAACCATTACAAATTCTGGTGGTCTTGCAGCCCTTTACTTTACATTCCCTACAAAAAACTCACATACACCAGAGCACTCTGACTGTGCCTCTCTTTCAGTCTGTGAGAGGTGGAACAGGGACCAGTAATCTTTCTTATTTATCTACTATTATTATTTTTCCAAGTTCACACTTTCCACCTACACGCATTTTGCCACGGAAGCTGAGAACACACCCGTTCTACTGACTGCTGCATTAAACACATGTCCCAGTCATGCTTTTACACTTCTAGCATCAAAATATGTAGGTTTCTTACTTTATTGGAAAGTCCACCAATGTATCCAACTTGTCCCTCATGTATCTGCTGTAGGAAAAGCGCTTTAGGTGAACTACCAGTACAGGGGGCAGTGACCACAAATCCAACTTCTTGGTAGCTTGCTGATGTTCTTTACAGTTTGGGCAATACCTAAAAGAAAAACAAACCAATTTTAAATAACTGTAGTCCATGCGTATGTTAAAATACATTACCATAAAATAACATGGGAGGAACTGAATGAGGAAAAGCTTAAACACACACATTTTATATTCTGTTAGTAATGCCACTGATATATCTTTCAGTTTAAAACGTGCAAGTGTGGTCATGGTAAAGCTCAACAGCATTTTAAACACAAAACTAGCACCCCCCAATATCAGATTCTCATCTCCTACAGTATTCCCTGTATCTTTGATTAAAACATGGCTTTATTTTATAAAAAAAATTAAGGGTTATGAAATTGAGTATCAGAAAACTGCGTATAACAGACAACTGTGGGTCTTCCAATTTCCAAGTTCATCCATCTCCCACTAAAACCAGTTAACAGTGACTCCTGGAACCTAGAAAAACTTGCTACTAAAAAAAACCTTCCTCCTTAGCAGGCAAATATTAAAGAGTCTGTGATTTATAAGTTTCTTTTCCCTGCAATGCATACTTGAATATTTCAGGAACTAAGGCTCAGGAAGGAAAGCAAACAATTCTGTGAAGTGATCTATGCATATGCTACATCTTGCTATCTAACAAGTAAAAATCTAGGAAAAAGCCAGAACGAGCCCTAATTAAAGAAGACTGCACAAGTGTCTTTCCATAGCAACACACGATAATGACAAGGAATTAGGACAACTCTAAGGGCAGGCTGTAATTGAAAAACTCTTTTCCCTGTTGGCTTAGAATATCTAGAATACAAACAGAACTGGACGAGGAACGATGAGCTCCTGTAGATTAAGACCTGTGAGGACCTAACAAATGAAGAAAAATGTGATTAGATGTATCAAGTAGCAGCCACTGAACTTCAGCACTAGTTGTATTTTGTAGTTTAAGTACCTTGCATAAAATATGCTGCAAGAATGTTGGAGAATGGCGGGACATAATCCTGGGAATGCACCTGGGGAAGGCTAAAAAGAGCAAGGACACAATTCCCTGGGAACGCATGGACACAGTCCTGGGAACACACCTGGGAATGCAGTGTGTACGAGCAAGGCTCTGGAGATTGTAACTTATATGTAGATAGGGAGTAACTCAGCTGGCCAGATGGCAGGGGCAAGTTGTCCTTGAGGGTGAGACAAACAAGTTCGAGACAAACAGCTAGGAATGCACTCAAGACTGAGAAAGTAAGAGATAATCCTCACAGCTGTAACTGCAAGTAGGGAGAGTACCTGAATGCTATCTTTAGAGCTTAGCCAATTATAAATGATTGATAGTTGTATGCCTGTCCTGCACTGTATAAGAAAGAGCCTGTCGGACAATAAAGATGGAGCTTGCTGTATCACCCACACGGAGTCGGCCTCTTGCTTCCCCGCGCGGAACCTTCACCTTTCCCGACACAAGAAGGGAAGAGCTTCACCATACCCAAGTTACATGGTATCTCAAAAATCTATCCAATGCTGTATAACCTGGCAAACCCAGAAAAAAAAAAAAAAAAATTTTTTTTTTTAAAGTTAGCCTCCTCCCCTGCACAAATGTAGAAGGGTCTCTGGTGACAATGTCTGGAGGTCTCTAAAACCTTTAAGCATCCACAAAAGAAAAATTGGCAGACTCTCTTTTCTAACTTAATTCCCAGTTTAAAAGTGTCGACAAAGGATTGTTATCTGCTAGAAAATTCCTGGAGAAAAAGAATCATATGGTAACATCCTATAACTGTGAATATTCAGATAAGATTCCAAATTATAAATTGGAAGAACCATGCATCAGAAGAATAAAGGTCTCTGCCAAAAACCTAATGGCTGAAAGATGAATTTGAGAGGGTCTAGTGACTACAGACATCCCCCATACCACAAACCAGCTGTTTAAGCACATCCTATTTCACATATCAGCAGTGCAAGGCAAGTTATCTATTTGTACAAAAAAACCTGTAGGGTGCACCAACCTCTCTCATCTCAGGAAGGAGTATTTATTAGAACCACTGCATTGGATTTGGCACATTATTATTCATTCACTGTCCATCACAGTTCACAGAGTATCTTATGTACTGACCCTTCCTCCTAATTCTGAATGCATTAACTGTCTACCTTACCAACAGAACCTTCTGTATATGGTATATATATATATATCAATTAGGTACCTCAATGTTCAAGTGTGGTTCTGATTACACTTTGAGAAATACACCATAGATCGTAACAATTTTAATTTTTTGTGCTTACCACGGATCTTCAGCACCTAGTTTTTCCTTTGTTGTGAACAACTCAATGCAATCTTTTAATTTCACAAAAGGCTTTTTGGGAGGCTTATATTCCACACTTTCATGTTTTTCAAAATCCTAAAGAGAAGTATTTCTTGAGTTAAGAGAACAAATGAAACAAAACTCATTTTAGTGATGTCGTCTTACTATGAACAGTAACTACAAAGCTCCTATATATGGAAAAACTGATCAGAAACCATTCAAGCAAAAAGTTTTCACAGCTTCAGATTTACTTCCAAGTTCTTAAGCCTCAGATTTGCTAATTACTTGGATGTGTACACAAAGTTTATTTATGACAACATATTTACTACGAATAAGATGAAAAAGATAAACTTGCTTCCTCTTTTGAAGACTTACAAGCTCTTATGGCAAATTAATTAAGTTGTATTTTTTACATTTAAGAATTATTTGTGCAGGAAAGGGGAGCAACATAGAGAGCTTACCTCTGCTGCACTATCATCAAAATATCTCTTCTTCGACTCAGGATCCCAATCCAAAGCAAGGAAAGATCTTTCTAAGATTAAAAAAATGTTTTAACATTATTTCTTGCTTTACATGAAATTTTACTGACACTGGGCAAACACACTTCAAAATGAAATGAACGATGCTATTATGAATTTAAGGTGAAAAACTGAAGCACAAAGAAATTCTGCATTTCTAAGAGTTAATTGCAGTTACAAGTTAATTATTTATACAGAATTTCCTATTAAAGAAAGAGATCTCAAACAGCACAGAGAAAATGAAACATCCTTCTATGAAGTGGAGTCAGAAAAGAGTATCAGAATCAAATGTTGCCCAACCTGTTCCCCGTGACTTACCGTCAAGCCTTGGTTGCCTATCATCAAATCTAATATGCCTGGTATCATCTTTGATGTAGTTTATGTCAGTATTGCCTAAATTATTGAACTGGAATGTAAACAATCGCTTTTTGTGTCCCGTGAGTGGTTGACCTTTGCAAGTATCCTCAGTACATAATCCATTTTCAGAGTCATTGTCACCTCCAACTGAGTCTTCTGACTGGCTGTTTTCATTCTCTGAAGGAAGTTCCTGATCCTGGCTGGATTCATCATCTTGTTCATCTGTTTCCATTTCACCTGAAGCAATTGAAAGGATAAAGAGAAAGAAGTGAAGTAGAATGACAATAATTGAAAGACACTATGGAGTTAGCTTCCATTTCAAACTGAACACAAAACACTAAACAAGTTTAGATATTCCAGTCTTACTTGGAGATCCTTCTTCATGTATTCCATTTGGGCCATTACCATTGATGCCATGGTCCTTACAGCAATGCAGGGATCCTTCAGAGTCTTCACTTTCAGTACATGTTTTTACATATCGGCTAAATATCACAAGTGAAAGCAAGGGTTAGAATCAATGGATTTAAAAATGTTTACGCTGTTCAAAGCAGGTAATTCAATTTCAACAGCAAATCCTTTCTAGTGAACAGTATTTCTACACACCTTTCTGATTTAGTCAGAGCTAACAGTTTTACTGCCAAACGTGTCAGCTATTACACACACATCTGAAAACCTACTCGTATGTGAGCTTACGTTTTTGGCAGTTATGTGATTTTAGACAACTTGATTATTGGTATCGGTCTCTGTTCAGAAATCACTTTTTTAACTGTTCATTAACCATACTTTTACACAAAAAAAATTACATGGGTTCAATTACATAGAAAGTTCCGTGAACAGAAAATGAAACACAAATTTAAATTGGAGGTTATATGATTCTAATTTCTTCTACATAACGACACTTAACTCCAGTCTAGTTTCAGGAAGTGTCTACCATGTACTTTTATAACATAAATTAGTATATAAACTTGTACAGTAGATATGGGAGGCATAACCATAGCAGAATAATTGGAAAACATTTCCACATTACCCAAGTCCTGATAAACAGCTAAGTATAAACCAGAATTATTTCTCCTAAACTGACAATACAGATTGACTTGCTTTGACTGTCTTCTCAAATACTTTTTGGATGAGGTCATGCTAACAAAAAATCAAAATCAACACTGGTTCAAAATCTCAACTGGCTAAAATTTTAGATTTAATATATTTAACAGAAAATAAATAAAAGACAAACCACTCAAATCTAACCAGTTTGTCAGAAATGCATGTGCAAGTAAGTGCCTACTGATTCCACCTATTACTCTTGATAAATGCATTTTTCTTCAAACAATAACCTTACCACATTCTTAGCAGCAGCAGGTTATACAGTTTATCTTCAGTGTTGTTTCTAGGCACTGCTATGAGAAAAGGTTGACCAAACAGCAAAGAACCACTATGGCTGTAGCTAGTGTGCCTGCACTTTTCCCTTAAGCAAACAGGAATTATAACTTGTTCTGTATCTTCTGTTCTATTGATAGCAATTTCAAATCTGAAAGAAAAACAATCAGAAAACCAAAGAACAACGATCATGTAAAAGGCTATAAAGGGGAAAATAAAAAAATCCCAGCCTCTCCCACTTTTGTCTTTATCTTATGTCTAGGTTTTAATCTTTGGCAAGTAACTAAACAAACTGCAAAAAGACATGAAGCATGTTATCTGTACTTACACATAAATGTCATCACGTTCCATAATACTACTTAGATTTTCATCCATGCCAAATATCCTGTGGAACCTGTGATTGTATATGTCAGTAACAATCATCTAAAAAGAAAATGGAGTATACCTCATTAAATCAGGTTAATATGCATTAAAATGCTCATTGTTGTGCTTCATGTAAGAGGTCACACTTACCTTATCTGCAGCAACACCAGACAAAGCTGACAATGCTGTGCAAAGATCCAATATATTTCCAATTTTGGGAACAACTACTTTGTACTAAAAAGTAAAATATAATTTTAATTTCTTAAGAGCAACAAATATACATCATGAAAAAACCCCAAACAACTTATCACATGTTCAGTGTATTTCGCATACTTCATTCATATTCTTGAATGTGAGGTGTGAAGTATGTAAATCAACTAACACAAATCCCCAAAGCTGCTGAAAACTTACCTGCACAACTTTAGTCTACAAACACACACACTCTGAATATACATTTACTAGTTTACACAACGATTTCTGAAACTCTATTTTACTTTCTGGGTAAGAAGACTAACAGCACCAATTACTTAGATTTGCATTTCAACAGCACCTAGTTATTTAAGCATTTAAATAGTATGCATGCTATTGACTAGATTATTACATCTGGAATACAACACAAGTTGTTTACCAAGTATTACTGGCAAAAAGCAATAGCAGGCAACAGATTCTAATTTGATACAGAGAGAACCCGATGATAAACAGTCAAAGGAAACCTCTCTGTAGCTTCCCTTAGTGCAGTGTACCTGCAGTTTGTAATAAAACTCCACACTGGACTCTGACCTGTTATTTGAATAATAAAGACATGATTAGTTAGAAGTCAAGTATTCTAACTCAATGCCAGATACAGCATGTGTTTGGTATCTCCTTAAAGGTTATACCTGTTCAGGATCACAAACACTCTGCTGAACTTGTACTCTTCCCATTCTCTAGTAATTCCTGCATAACAATCTCATGTTATAGACAGGCATCTTCAACTACTGTGTGTCCACTGTGCAAAATAATTTAATTTCTAGCAGGCTCATCTCCCACTACCTGTCCCTTCATCTGATGTCTCTTCACCTTTGACTGAGCTAACTCACACTGCCTTTGGGAACACTCCCTTTACTCTCACTTTGCTTCTCATGGTACTCTAGTTTCAGGTGTTAAAGCCTTTTTGGAAATCTGCCTAGCTCCCTCTATCTTTTTTATTTCACCTATCCTCACCTACCCCATCAGGTACAGCTAGAACCATGACTTTGTTATGATAACATTCTGTAATTTTTTTCATGGCATTCTAAAGTCTATAATACCATCCTTCCTGAAAAATGGCAAAAGAGATACTCTTCACAAAGAAATCTCATCTGAAATTTTTTCTGTTGACTAGTAAGTGAGAACACAGAAGAATTCAGGACTACCTAATACACTTAGTCATGGGGTTTTTTTGCATCACTTACTAAGACACCAAGAATTTAAATCTGAGTTAAGTGTATAAATACTTTTTACAACCACAGAGCTTCATTATAGCAGCATCCCAATAAAAAAATGTCAGTATACAGTTTAAAGACAAAGAAGCCTAATAAACACAGCCATAAAGAAATTACCAATTCTTCCTTGAAACTGAGCAAAATATAAGAAGGTATTTATAGTTTTCATCAGATTTCCTAAGTTGGACTCAGAACACTTACCAGAAAACTAAAGCTTTTTGCATTGGCATTTTGTGCTTATAAATTTACATTATGTAAAGGAACTGGGGTTAATTGTTAATGCCACATGACTTGGAGTGTTTGTACATAAACTGAGCCACTTACCTGCATAGGCTTTGCAAGTGGATCCATTCTAACTAAATAAACTTCCAAAGTGCGCTCTTTTTTCATAGGTAATGGAAGTGTCAAGTAACAAAAGGGATCAAAGGTGACAGATATCTTAGCACATTCAGGACAAACCAGGGTAGATTTAAAAAGGCCATGAAATATATCTACAATGATGGAATCATTTCTCTTCAAATGGTTTTCCCAGGCTTCTTCAGCAACCACCTACAATTAAAGTACGACCTGAGTTATGACAAAGTAGTAGGAAATTAATAGTGAGAATTATTAGTAGAAGTACCTGATAGAACATTTTATGCAACCACCTGAACATAGAAATCTCACTCCAAAGGACCCTCTAAGATATGTTACTCCTATCAGGATCACAGGTTAAAAGATGTATGATTTTCCTAGGACAGAGATCCTGTCAGTGGTATTACATAGTCTGAGAGAGACTTCCAGGTGGCTTGGCAAACGATAAAAGCAACTAAAAATTATATCTGAATTAACTCTTAACAAATTCAGAGTTTCTATAAAGCGAGAGCACTGGAGAGAGACAGAATGCTGCACACAGTAGACATAAAAGAATAACAGAATGGAAATTGTTTTTCCAACTGAACTCAGCACTGAATGGAACAAAAAGGTCTTAACAAAGTCTTAAAAAAGCCTTCACATCCTCCTGTCCCCAGAGTTATCTTGCAAATAAACAGAAATTTACACAGGTTCTTGAACAAGGTCTCCATTTTAAGGTCATTTTCAGAAATTTCTTCAAAAAAACACCCATGTGATCAGTGTGCCAACCTTTCAGTGTACAATCACGTACAAGTATCTTACAACATACAGCCTTAACTGAAACAGTCAACACCAAAACCCCTACCTTGTCTGGTCTCCCATCTGCATCCTTTAACTGAATGTAAGGTTTTTTCCTAATTCTATTCAAATCCTCATGTAATCCATCCAAGAGAAAAGCCAGGAGCTCTTGACAATCTTGTTGCTGATAACCAGAAAACTGTGGTGCAAAGCGTCCCACTTGTGTCTGAAAATAGAAATACATACACTTCTGGTACCTTAACTGTTAGAAAGAATAGATACTTCTGAGATGCCACACCAGCACGTTGAAAAGGTAAAACTTGTAGTTAGAAAAGATAAGCTTTTCAATGGAGACAGAAAGTCAAAACTAATTCCCAAAGACCAAAGCATAAGGACAGTTGGACAACTCAAAACTAATTCCCAAAGACCAAAGCACAAGGACAGTTGGACAACATCCAAGTGTTTTAACAGTTACATGAATTGACTGCATACTGATAAATATTACTTCAAAATTCTTCTTATTACATATTTATGTAAGTGCTGTACACTTAAAAGTACAAAACCAAAACTGACAATATACACTAAGGTTAAATTTCCTACTGACCTTAAATGCTCTTGGGGTAACATAGCTGTATTTTCCTGACCACATCTGCTTGATAAGCTCGGCATAAGATTTTGCTATTTCACCTCGCATTCCTAAAGGATTGTCAAAATTCAGCTCTTCTTGGTATTTATCATTGAGGAAGTACTCTGTCAGAGGAGGTGTGTTGCTCAGACACTGCAAATAGAAATACAGACTTTTTAGAACAGTGATTTGAAGCAGCCATGAACAATATGTTAAACTGTAATGTCTAGCACCTGGCAAGGAAGAGGGGAGGAATCTCAAACAAATCATCTTTTCCAAAAACACTGAATGCTTTCAAACCAAGACTGGTTGCAAGTTATGCACAGATAATGTTTATCAACAGCTTTACCTAGAACTTATTAAACACAGTAGTCCAGCCAACCACAGTGCAACAACACATTTTGTATCAAGATTTAAAACAAACAAAGGAAGGTGATTCTTGAGACAAGAATGGTAGCTTTATGAAACTCCTTCCTGAAAGCTGGTATAGATGCACACAGGAGAGACTGCATAGGTACTTGAAAGAGAGAGACAACAGAGCTTATTAATTCCAATTATACCACATTCAGAGCAACATGTGAAAAGAGATATTTTATTTTTTTGGCAGGTGTGGGAGGGGAGGGAAGGTGAGGACGCCTGCCTCATTTCTTCTCTTCCTAAACATCAGCTTATGAATGCTGTTGAAGACAACAATCTAAGTTAGATGAACTAGACTTTGAATCAGAAATGGTGCAGCCCTTCCTATGTTATTTTAAATTCTATGATGCTGTTTAGAGCTGGAATTAGTTCAAGGAAAGCAAGTACCTTGTCTTAGATTGAGATAATCACTTATCCTCTACACCAGTTTGTCTCTTCTGTCAGCACTTGGAGATAGCAGGGTCCACTGAAGTATGATTTACAATTACAGAAAACCACTTTGAAGTTTTCTGAGCTACTCTTCACATTCTTTAAACATAAACTTTTCCATCACTCAGAAATGAGTCTTAGCATATATATTTATCAAAATTTTTTCATGAAATATTGTAAGCTTTTCTGCATTCTTTCTTTTATTCAAGATTCCAAGAAAGGTTAAATATTTCACCATTCTCATCTGTCTCCCAGTAAACAAGGGGAGGAGCTCCACATACTGTGGAGTACTGTGTGAGATACAACAATCAGCCTGGAAGAATTACAACTTTGAGGGGGCAAAAGAAGTTATTCCTATGTCTGCTTATCATGCCTGTGCAATATTACGAAGCAAAACCAGTCATGTGCTGTAGAGAGAAGAGTTTCATGCCTATATAGAACTCCTTTCTTTCTCTTCCTCCTCACCTAAAGCTTCCATGAGCTGTCAACGCTGCAAAAATGTCCTGGTATTACAGGACCCTTTTGGACACTGAGGGTTGAAAAAAGCTCATTTTTCTATGGAAAAAACCCACTTCCCACACAGCTCTAATCCCTACTACCCTACCAAAATAGCAAAGCAATAATGGGAGAACATCCACAGGTGGCAGTACAGCAATGTTTAATGCCACTCAGATTTTTCTAATCTGTTTCAGTTTAGACAATAGCCATGCGCATAAATGGATGTGAATGAAAAATCTACTTGCCAAATACTTTTTTCCTACTTAATATGGGTTCAAGCATTCATAATAATACATTTTCTTAAAGTAAACAACCTCCCTTTTGTCTTTCCTGTTTTATTTTATGCTCAGATCTGCAAAACCAGACATTTCAGGCCTTTAATAATAAAACCCAAACCTTAGGTGTTAGCAATGAAGTAAATTATAAGTCAGATACATGGAATACCCTCTTCAAAAGATTCTAAAAAATCTACACCAAATTTCCAATACAACCAAAATAAGAAAAGATATTGAATTATTGCTTTTTTTAAAATAAGAAACAGTGATAAGAGAACAGCACAGGGTGGTATCTTAACCTTCTTGGCCTATGTGAACACTAAGGGGCTCTCTGCAAAGGACAGAGATCTGAGAAAAGTGGCCATCAGCTGGCAAGGGGATAAACTAAGCTCTGCTTCTGTTAAGGGAAGCTACATTGGTTACACCCAGCACCGACTGAATGGAAGGTATCAAAGCAGAGCTTTTGGAACACGGATGGAATTGAAACTATTTCAGAATCCAATACTCTACAGTAAACTATTCTGATAAACAACCCTATGTTGGCATAATTGTGAAGGAATACACCTTAAGAAGAAAAATAAGCTGAACTACGTAACTAAAGCAGATCAGAGAGTCACAGAATAGTTGAGGTTGGAAGGCACCTCTGCAGATTCTCTGGCCTAACCCACTTGCTCAAAGAAGGGTCACCTACAGCAGGTTGCTTGGGACTATATCAGTTGGGTTTTGAGCATCTCCAAGGATAGAGTCTCCCTGGAAAACCTATTCTACTGTTTGGTAAGTCCCACTGTAAAACAAAATTTCTTAGATTGAAATAGAATTGCCTGTGCTTCAGTTTGTGCCCACTGCCTCTTCTTTCAGTGGACACCAGAGCAGAGTTTGGCTTAGGTTACTTTACTCTCCCCATGGAGATTTACCTAGTTTGCCATCCACATACTATCTGGGCCCATCCCTTCATTGCTGCCAAGAATTAGACAGATCAAATATGTTCAGAGTGATTCAGCCATAGGCCTTACAGCCAGAATAATCCAATGTTACTCCAGTAACAGTAGGAGGTGAAATTAATGTCAATTAGCACAGTCAAATGAATGCTTTCTGTGTAATTGGAAAATAGATAGAAGTGGTGGCAGGAGGAAGAAATGCAGTCTGAGACTTTATTGTGTTAAGAATACATCATACTTTCACTTAAAAGAACCTCCATGGGTTTCTTATATAACATTACACTCCAAACAGTACTGTCTTTGAGCAAAACAGTGGCTGAAACTGAAAGGCACTTTACATTTCCTTGCTAAGAAAGCTGCCAAATAATGGATTTGAAAAAACACGACCTTCAAGGACACATTGAAAGTACCATGCCAAACTAAAAGCTGCACTGCTCAATAAACACTTAATTTTCTAACCCAGAGCACTGCCTGTGAATCAGCAAAAATGGATTTATTAATTTACACTACAGTTTCGCAGAACTTATTTGAACACTTGATTCTCTAGGTATAACTGAAAAGCAGTGAAGCCAAAGTGGATATCATTTATAATGGAGACCTCAGAATTAAATCCATTTAACACAATGGGATACTGACATGACCTGTAATAAGTTTGTTATGCTGTGTAAGATTCCTAAAGGCAATAACACATGCTTAGAATTCAAAAGGTTACTTTTGAATCTATACATGCAAATTAATGTATACCAGTTTAAAAAAGGTTTGCATAAGGAATTAAAATGATCCTTGTTTTTAATCAGGATATCCTGATGAACAGTAGCATCATAAGAAAGAGTTACTATATATGAAGAACACACTCTGAATGCAATTTTTAAATGACAATTCTGATTGATGCACTAGACAAAAATATGTTTTTTTCTTTACAACAGCAAAATGACGCAATTCAATAATCAAGAGAAGTTATATATAGCATTTTTACTTAGAGCAGACACTGTAAAATGCAACTCCTTCCCCCTTTCATTTGAGCCATGTTTCGTGTAGCATGCTAAAAAAAAATTTGAATTACTTCCTGTACTGTTCAACTTCTCTGCAAGTATCCTCATGAAAACATTTTTAGCAACAAGAATAAATTTAATTTTATGGATGTCTTATATCAGTAAGTATGATATAGGCTGAGGCTGACTGGCTAGAAAACACCCAGTGGTCCTTTTCTGTGGAAATATGATGGAGCTGTTCACCCCCGTGGGAAAGGTGTCCAGTTGCAAGCTGGACCATATTAGCACCAGTAGCCAGAGGCAAAAGGAAGCAAGTCTTCCCCTCCACTTGGCACTTGTGAGACTGTGGCTGGAGCACTGTCCTGTTTAGGGGTCCTCTGTGTAAGAAAGAGCAGAGGAGAGCCACCAACATGGTCGGGGGGCTGAAGGACAACAGGCAAGGAGAGGCTGAGAGCTGTATTCATTAGTTCAACCACAAGAAGACAAGACTAAGAGGAGAGTTTGTGGCTCTCTGTGGCTACCTAATGGGAGGCTACAGAGGAGTGCAGCCATATTATTCTCTGATTTTCAACACAAAGAAGGGATAAAAAAACCCAGAGTATTTCTTCTTTTGAACAAATTTCAACTCTCTTTCTTTACCCAAAGAGGCTAGAGAAGAAATGCAAAATTAGTTTTTTTAAAAAAAGTTTTACCCAAAGAAATCACAAACACAAGTCAGAAACCCTTGTGATGACAAAGGATGGTAATAACTCTGAAGTATGCTTGGTTA
>NW_008683464.1:21371-36621 GCF_000695815.1 Acanthisitta chloris | reverse complement strand
GCAGGAAAATACGTGAATGAGAACCTCAATAAATGTTAGAATTTGTTGACATAAGACTGCTCCAATGACAAAACACAAGTTCCAGAACTAAACAAAACCAAATGAAACTATTAGGTTTTTTTTCTGATAATTATTTATTCTATCACTGCAGTTTCCATATAAAATTAAAAGACTGAAGTTTTTTCATCTTGGCAGAGTAATAGTAGGTATACAAGTATTTCTCTTGTAATTATAGTAAAGAAACAAGCTATCACATTCCTGTAAAACATCTCACCCATGAAATGGCAGCCATTCAGAGGGGAAAGTTCAGAGGAAATTATTTTCAAATGCTCCTGCATGCACTAAAAGTACATAATTACCCAGAAATAAAGGCCTAGCAATCAACCAGTCATCTACTTTCTGACACCTTTTTTTTTGGACACAACAATCAGTACTCAAGCATGTCTCAAAAGGAAAAGGCATTTTTTGTGACATGCATGCAGGGCAATCACTACAAAAAGCAAAGAATCCCACTTAAGGGTGCACTCATGTAAAATACTGGTCAAACCTCTTTCTCACATTGCTCACAGTGCAAAAACAATGAATGCAACTATACAAATCAACTTTTCTAGTATACCAATATAGATGTATTATTTCCTCACTTTTAATCCTATCCTGCTACTTTAACAGATCTCTTAATATTACTTTTCAAACATGACAAAATATAACAAGATATTAGCTTCAAAGTAGTAAGACTAGCTGAATTTATTTTCAAGTACGTACCTGAATTGCTGAATTCATGAAACATGTATTCCCCAAGTTACTCAGGCCACACAGGCCTGGCTGCTCATTGTGTCTTCCAGGCTCTGAATAATCATAATCCTTATAAGCAGTATATGATGGGAGACTACAGTTTGAATTTTTCACACTGTAAGAAAACAAGATATCTCTCACAATGTAAACATGTACTCTATATTACTTAAAAACATAAAAGTACTTTATAAACTTAAATGATTTAAAATGTTAAATTAACTTCTGCAAACAAGAAAGGATTTAAAAGACTTATTTAACTTTGGTAATAACATTAACTTCAATTTAAAAGCCAACTGTGCAAACAACCAAAATCAAATGTACTGCAGTAACTGCAATTATTACATCCCTACCCCTTTTTGATAGGAGCAGCCTCACAGCTTACTCTCTTCTCCATAGCTCCATCATATTTAATACACTCAGACTTTAGACACCACCAGCAGCAATCAACCATTTACATTCCTTTTGTATCCTGCTACTGCAAGAGTGAGGTCGATGGGAATGGGAATGCACTTACAGGTGAAAGTTGAGATTTCCAAGGCCACTGTGGCATAGCTGCCTCACTGCATGAGACAATCTATTTATAGCTCCCCTGATAGGCCAGCACAATCCAGCATGCAAATGCAGAAAAGCCTTGAGAGGCAAAAGAATGCGCAAAATGGCCTGTAACAACTTCATTATAAATCTCTATGATGCATCTGTTTGAAGAAACTGGATAACACTGCAATAGGTAAAATGGTAATATTTAAAACAGTTTGTTTCCAGATGAAATATGAAAATATTAAATACAGAATAACCCTCAAAGCCATAAAATAAGCATATCTGAGAACACTAGAAAGGCAAAGGAATCTTCTCGGATGCTCTGTAATACTACTGATGTTAGAAAGAAACAACCAGCCAGAAACGTTTAACTATTTCAGGCACTGATCATAATCTGCATGACATCAGCTTTGGCTAAAGTTCAGGAGTATTTCTGCAGCCATTAAGCATCATTCACACTAGAAACAACATGAAAAAAAATTTCAAAGACAGTTGCTAGGAATGATACGGAAAAATATGCAGTGCAAATCACCAATCCTGACAGATAATTGAGATTGATAATTGTAACAGTCTGAGGATGAAAGCACCCAATGGTTATACTCCAGCCATTACTCCTGACCAGTATCATGCTCTTTACATCCAACTGAAATCCAACTGTCCCCTCAGTGCACAATGACTCACTTTTCACAAATAACTGTTGATTCATTTTAATCACAGTTATTGAAAATTTCTCCTTCTTTCAACGGCCTTAGAAATCTGTATAGTTTATAGCTCCACTGTCCATAAAGCTGTTCTCAAACTTTTACATCTGCTTTTATCTCTGTAATAGCTGACTTTCCTATTAGTCCTTCCCTTTTCCATACACATGCATTTTCTCTGCTCTTTGGCTTGCCCTCAAACTACCTAAGTGGCATTGTGTTTACTGGTCATTCTCCATGAAAAAAAACAGTAAAGTTAGTTTTGCCCATTTGGCTTAATCCTAATTTAAATACCTAACCCTATTTTAACACAAGATAATTTTTGAATTCCAGGGCCCACATACACTTCAAGCTCTATTCTGTAGTCAACCCTCCCCTATCACTAGTCCCTGGTTCATCCATGCACAAGAGATTCCCAGGGAATATTACCTTCTATCTCCCTTTGCAGCTGCAGGCCAGTTACTGCAATCTACTCCAATACCCTTAGGCTGGCAGGCCTTAGTTCCTCCAGGAAGTAAAACCAGTGTAACCTCCACAATATAACCAACTCCCAGCCCAGCTCAACAGTGCACAGCAGCAATAGAAATGCAGGTGCAGAGGGTACACAACAAGCTTCTCCTTTCAGCCCTGTTTCCTTCCTACTGCTTTCCTTACCTGACTCAAAGATTACACTTTTCACATGGTTAACAAAAGAGAAATGTCTTTAAGAAATTTAGGAGATGTGAGAGCAATAAGCAGACCGAATTTAATTTTCCTGAAGATTTTCATTCCCATTCTTTTTCCTTCTCTGCAACTTTCCCCCTTCACAAATTGCCACCTTTGAAGAGACACTAGGCAGCGCAATTGGCATTTTTGGTTACAGTGTATTCATGTGAAAGATTTTCTTAAATTAGCTGAGTAACATGATGGTAACTTAGTTCCAAATAATTGCAACACAAATAGTTCAGTGTTGGTTTGCTCTAATGGACAAACTGTCAGTTTACTTCTCAAAAGGCAAAGACATTTCTGAGCTCTTCCATCTTCTATGCTGGCTCACAGAAGTATGTTTGAGGGGTTTAGAGAATAAGGTTACCACTCATCTTGTGAGTCAGGTCTATTCATATATTTTTTCATGGTGTGGACATTTTATCAAAACATACCCTACAAAACACAGTGCCTACTATGTGCAGGAGACTAGAAGATCTCTCTTTACAGCTCTATCAGTCTGCAAACTTAATTTGTGCTGGAAGAATTGTTTTTATTTAAATTACATTGTGGCTCTTCTTTTTATGCTTTTGAGACTGGATGAAAAATAAACTATTATCAACAGTCAGTAGTAAATGGCTAAATACAGAAAGCAAGTAAAGATGCAAGGTAAGTCTACATAAACTTAATTCAAACAGAAATACCCTAGAAGAATAGCTTGTGATAATAGTGTGTCCCCAGCCTCTATCTGCTTTTCCTGCAAAACTTTCCTAACTCTGATGAAGGAACAATGTATGGAAAAGCAGAGGAGCAGTATTAGAATAGGCCAGTCAAGTAAAGGCAACATCCCAAGGAAAACACTGATGGCTCTTAGAAGAAATTGCTGCTCAAAAATAAGGCAAGACTTGAAAATATGAAACCATCTTCAGACCCTTGAACAGCTAGACAGAGTTCTTGAAATGGTAAAAATGACAAAAGGAGGTCTCCAAATGAGATTTTACTACCTGCAGATCTATACATTTTGAATTGTATGTGCATATCTGAAATGATTTATATGTACAGTCTGTATCCTGCCTTTAAACATCAAAGCAGCTTTCAAGAAATGATGAACCAGAGCACTCATTGTGTAGCTGGAGTTCTGGGAAGTATGGACTTTGAACAAAGAACACTGGAAAAGTATCACTAGCTTTTGGAAAGGACACAATTTGACAGTGGAGTGCCATATATCAACAGGTGTTGCAAAAGGAATTTGAGTTGCAAGAACGAGTCCAGAAAATTAAAAGTTTGGAAGACTTATGTCACTCCATATATTTCAACCACTTTAATGCACTGCCAGTGTGTTTTTGTGACCAGACACTTTAAGAAAGCCCTTATCAGGTTCCATCAAATTTTAGAGATACCTGAAGCAGCAGGAGAGGCCCATGCCACTACACTACACAAAAGTCTTTGTTATTGTTCAGTATCATCGTCTGGAGAACAAAAGATAACATTATAATCTATATAAATAAAAATCTATTTAAATAAAAATCCAAATCCTCCTTCCTCATAATATTTGCTTATTTGTCAGACATAACATGAAGAAACTGTTTCTACAAGTGATGTAATTAACATTTGCACTTGGTGAAATAAGCACGCTGAAATATCCCAAGCACATGAACAAAGCTGCCAGCTGTCCATCTTCTGACAGGCTGACACTACTAAATGAGGAAAGCAAATCATTTTGGGAGCCTGAAACAATGGTTACAAATTAAGGAAACAGAACAATTTTCCCCAATTCCCCAAGCAAAATCCCTGTTCAATTGTTTTTAATCCCCATCCCACAAAATTAAAAAAAAAAGACTATATGTGAGATGGAATGCATTGCTTTATTAACAGCAATAAATAGCAATTCCAGTAAGACCTAAATGATGTGTGTCTCTCCCTGCTCTTCTGAATCCACTAACACATTCTGTGCTAATCAGCCTGTTATTCTTTCAATAAGATCTCCTGTAAAGGGAGAAGAATATCAATGCTCAATTATTTCTGAATCCTCCATTCCATCAAATGCAAACTCACATTTACAGAAGTGAAGGTTTTGGACCCCATAAAATCTGCTCAAGCTATTTCCATTATCTAACGCATCGCTAGCTCAACATACAAATATCTACCAATTTGAGGCTTACTCTTACACAGAAAATTCCTGGATCAGACAAGTATTACAGAAATGTGTACCATATAAAGAAACCTTATACTTTCAGAGTTTTAACATAATTTGTACTGTTTAGCTGAGCTACAATAATTGCAAAAACAGGCTTGCAACAACTAGTATTTATGACCATTACTATACACAAGCTGTTGTTTGCATTTTCTACCTTACAAATCAGCTATGTCAGCTAAATTTTTTTTAAGATGAATGCTGGTATTTCTCTTAGTGTCACAGCATCACATGTTCATAGGGAGGTGTCAATCAGACCCTGGAAAGCCATGAATGAGTAATTTTACCACTGCATTAAAGACAATGTGCAATATAAGACACAATGAGGTCGAAACATGAAAATAATTCCCAGGCAAAGCTGACAATAAGTAGTTAATTGAGAAAGTAACGAAGATAGCATTAATTAACAAAGAAGAACAGATTTCTTAGACCAAGAGATATTTACAAGAATAGTAGAACATAGAAAAAAATGGTCTTAACCCTGAAAGATATAATACAATAAAATAGAGAGATCTATCTTTCCATTTATCTTATGAAGCCAAAAATTCTTAATGCAACAGGATGTACTTTAAAGTACAAAGTGTATTAATGGATATGATTTCATCACTGAACATGTATTCTGACAGAAGTGCTGTTTAAGATTCTTGTGCATTATATCTTGTATTGAATTATTAATTTGTGATTTAAAAACATCTTTTAAACTCATCATAATTGGATTATTGCATTGTAAGAAAAACCATATACTTTTGCACTGAATATCTGTTTTACATGATATCCAGATGTACTCTGTTTGGAGATACAAGAGAAGAATGTCTGGTATTTCACAAACTACAGAGTATATACCTAGTAACTGATCTGCAACTGTTTAAGTTATAGTTAAAGCACTTCAAATTCCTTTCAAATCTGAATTTTATATCACTTCCTTTTAAACACATTTCAGTTGAAAATCATACAATAAACCAAAACCAAACCAAACCCAAACAAATAAAAAACCTCCAGAATTTTTCCTTAAGTTCTAAAGGCTCAGATTTCGGGTCCAAAATAAACCAAGAAATAAAATCAGCCAGAAAAAGTGAAGAAACTATCTTTAAAAGCTGCAAGAGCTGGCAACAGGTTTTTAAGTGCTTCCTAAAAATACCTACAGCACCTCAAGCTAACATTGAAAAAAGAAAAATAAGGAAAAAAAAAAGAATGCTTTGATGGCTTAATTTAAAATGGTGGCTCCCTAGGAAAATGCAACTGTTAAGTTTTCATTTTGGCATTACAACTGCCTTTTGCTTCAGCACAGGGGAATGGAGATACTCATTCTCAGCTGGAGGCTCTCCTCTAATCAAGTAACTTCAGACAACCACAGATGCAATTTTCTTTTTATTTACTACACATTCACACACAGATTACAATAGACTGCAGTTAAATACATGGATTTCAAATGTTCAACAGTGAGAGCTGGGGCTACTCACAACTGGCAGAAGCACAAATGACACTTCAGCCCTTAGGAAAAATCACTTTTGATAAATGCAGTATTTAACTGGAAGATATTGTATAAGATATTTAATACTTAGGTCACCTTTTTAACATCTTCATGTTTGATCACAAAATGCTTGTTTGGCAAAATATTTTAAATTTGAATGAACTGTAAGAATAGGGCTCTTCAATTTCCCCCAGCTTGCACTAAAGTTGAGTGCTCTCTGGTTTCAAGCATTTGAAAGATGCTCCATTATCTGTTAAAGTGAAATAATTTCATGTTTTTCTACATTCACCAACCTTTTTTTACTGTTGTGTACAACACAAAAAGATTACACACAAAGTTGGCCACTGGAATATGAAAGTTCTTCTCTTAAGAGTTTTATCACATTCTTTATTAAAATTCTCATTTGGAATATAAAGCAGAAAATTTGTGAAAGTGAGAAGCCTCTTAACTAAGCCTTTGCTCACTGAAATATCCAAGCACACTTAAGACTGATCTCTCAACTCTTCTAGCACTACACAAGTTATGTTGTGGCTACACTACAGCTAAAATAATTCACCTGTAATGATTTCAAATCCATGTGTGATGTCACAGATGCTGCTCTAATACCTCAGGAGCAATAAATAGGGAAAAACGTGACCACTATAAGTAGTTTATACTTTTTTTTGTTGTCTATTTAAACTCAGGCAAGGTAATAACAACAACAATGTATTTCTAGAAGGATAAACTCTAAATGAAGTCTTTATACACTTTCTTACAACACTCAGCATTCTTTTTGGTGTCTACCCTACTGAGGACTGAGAGTTACAAACACCTTTAATGTTGTTTCATTTCCTGGTATCAGCTTTACAATACCTACACTACGAGACAGCAACCAGTAACATTTTACAAGACAAATGTTGCAAAACAAATCAAAATCCTTAAGCTATGAGTTATAAAACATTGAGCCTTGCTTATGCCACACTGGGGTGATTAAATTAAATAATGTCTTAAGGTATATTGCTTACTTTCTGTTGTTCATGTTGTTATAATTACTTGATAGAGATGGAGAGATCTTTGGTAAAGTTGAAAAATTGGATGCACCTGGGGACCTTTAAAAATATGAAAATGATAAATTAGACAAAAATGCTGAGATATTAAAAACTATGAAATATATACAAATGAACAATGCATATAAACAAACATGGAAAATAAGTATTTTTAAAAAAGTGGGTAAAGCACTAAAAATACCCAGGACATGCAGCCCTCAAAATCCATCTTTTAAGACTTGAAATGCTTCACAGTACATTAAATTTAAAAACTAAAAGGAATCACAGGCCACTGTGCTAAAAAAAAAATTGTTTTCAGTTTATAGTATGCACTGTAGATACTCTGATATTCTAAAACCCAAATTGTAAAGCTTCTAACATGGAAATTTTATTAATTTTTCATTTCAACCAATATGGATGTAGAGATGAGATACTAAAACGATTAAAATACATAGTTCAAGGTTAGTTTAACACCAGCATGAAACCACTTAATTAAAGTTGTCTCAGTAATAGCATTAGAAAATTTTCAAGATATTAAGCTCAACACTGAATAACCTTTCAAAACTGTTTCCACCAAAAGGAGCAGCATTATCACTCATCCCCATGGTTTAAGACTATGTCAAAATACAAGAATACTGATCATTTTCATCACAAAGACCCACTGAATGTAACAACTAAATACAGTACTTGCGACTATCTTACGATGTATTTTCTTTCATTACATCTTACAAGAACAGGCTGGGTGGAGAATGGACTGAGAGCAGTCCTGAGGAGAAGGACTTGTGGGTGCTGGCTGATAAGAAGCTCAGCATGACTCAGCAATGTGCACTTACAGCACAGAAAGTGAACTGTGTCCTGGGCTGCATCACAAGCAGCATGGCCAGCAGGTCGAAGCAGGTGATACTCCCCCTGCTCCACTCTGCTCTCAGGATGCACCATCTGGAGCACTACATCCATCTCTGGGGCTCCTAACACAGGGACATGGACCTGCTGGAGCGAGTCCAGATCAGGATCACAAAGACAAGACAGGCTGAGAGCTGAGCCTGTTCAGCCTCGAGAAGAGAAGCCTTCCAGTACCTAAAGGGGTCTGCAAGGGAGCCTGAAAGAGACTTTTTACAAGGACATGTAGTCATAAGACTAGGAGGAATGCTTTAAACTGAATGAGGGGAGGTTTAGATTAGATATTAGGAAAAAATTCTTTGCTCTGAGGGTAGTGAGGCACTGGAACAGGTTTGCCAGAGAAATTGTGGATGTCCCATCCCTGGAAGTGTTTGAAGCCAGGTTGGATGGGGCTCTGAGCAGCCTGGTCTAGTGGAAGGTGTGGAATTAGATGATCTTTTAAGGTTCCTTCCAATGCAAACCATTCTATGAATTACCATGTGAAGAACATGCCAACTCTAGCCCTGCCAACTTATGGGCTAGAGTTCTTTTGCCCCTGCTAGAGAGATGAAGCCCATCTGACTCTAGCAGGCTTGATAACACAGAATATGTCCCATGGTCAAAAAAGCCCTGAAATTCTGCCACTAGCATCAATCCTTTAGCCATCTGTTGATAAGGTGGGTTTTCCTCCTGCTATCCTCATCCATCCCTGCTACTGCAGGAACTGAGGCAAACACCACCTGTGCTCCTGTCCCATTAACTAGTCTGCCCAGTGTCTTGAAGTCCTTTTTAATTACCTGATGCCTCTTTCATTGATATCATCACTGCCAGCCTGGAATGCTAGCAGTGGGTAGTAATCAGAGGCTGAAGGAAGTCTCATGGTGATATCCCTTACCCAAGCCCTGGGCAGGCAGCACTTCCCTGTGGGATGGGTCTGGTTGGCATATAGGGCCCTCAGTTCCCTGCATTAGGGAGTCACCTTACACAACTACCCTTCTTTTTTTCTTTGCAGTTGCAATTCTAATCCATCTAGTAGATGAGGTGCAAGCTGGAGACTGTGCTCTGCCTGATTCTCTGGGTTCAGAGCCTCATACCTGTTCTGTAAGGGCAACTGGGGAGGTGATGTGGGTTGGGAGGGGATTCTTTTGCCTCTCTTTCCCCTTCTAACCTAGTTTAAAGCCCTCCTGATCAGCCCTGCCAGCTTATGGGCTTCAGTCTCTTGCTGAATTTCTTTTGGGATGGGAAGGGTGTGACTCTGACAGTCTATTTCCCTTTCACTGTCCCTAATGCTTCTTAACCTCTCTACTTCTTCTTTGAGCTCTGCCACTAGGCAGAGCAAACCATTCCCCTGCTCACACCACACAGGTGTGACTCTCACTGTGCCCTGACACTAACACCAGGCCGAGGCTCTGTGCTCAGTGACCTGCACAGCTCTGTCCTGCACGGAGGGTCCTGTCTGGCTTACAACATTCCTCCTGAGAGCAGCAGCAACAGTTTTCACTCGCTTTGAAACCATCGCTGAGTCTAGCTGTGTTGTGGGGAAAAAACCCAAAGCAAAGACAAAGCAAACAAGAAGCAGGGGGTGTCTGTGCCCTTCCTGTGCTCACTGCCCTCACTAACGCTCCTGTCCCAGCGCTCCCCGGGCCGGTTTAAATCCCCTGCAAGGAGCGGGTCCTGCCCCGCTCGGCTGTGAGATCCTCCCTTGTGTTATAACACCTTGCTAGGCAAGATTACACTGTACATACTAAGCTTAAATTTAACTCAAACTTCAGTAAATAATAGAAGGTAGTGTTGCCAATAAAAGTGCTCAAAATATAACACCAAAGAATCTATCCTTCAAATGGTAAGCCATGATACTATAAAAAAAGTGTTTTGAAACAGTGACACTCAACTACATGAATGCATAATCTCAAAAGGAATGAAGAGAACTTAAAAGAACTTTTAATGAAAGATATGATCAAGAACAAGCCAACAAAGGGAAAAACACAGTTAACTATTTGTAAGGCTGAGATCATGTTAATTTACTAGTTACTGGTTCCAACTATTCTTCAAAACCAACAGAACATGATTTAGACTCTAGAAACAATATTTAAAAAAGTTTATCCACCTAATGAGAAAAAACACACAAGTCTTTTTAATCACTTGCCATTATCAAGGTGCTGTTGGTAATGGCAGTAGGAAGAAGAGAAAAACAACATCATACTGTGTTAGTTGATGACAGTCCAACAAAGAACAAAAGCAACATGATGGTAATGTAGGCTGCAATTCAAATAATCTTTATGTATAAATCCTGTGCTCTGGAGAAAAAAGGAACAAGCTGTCCATGAAAACATTTACATATAAAGAAAGTACTGATAAAATGCATACATCTGTGTTCACCTAACTGATACACTCTGCTTTGAAACAGAAATCTAAAGAAAATAAGCCAAGTCTTACAGTATTCTATTATGGATATTTTTTTCTATTTTTAAGCAGGGCAATGTATATCACATATTGAAATCAACAAAATTAAGCAATGTATATGCAGGAATTCACCATTATTATGCCATGTTGTACAGTGCATAGCACTTACAACAAATATATTTGGCATATTTTCAACTAAAACATCTGAAGGTTGAATTACAAAATAAAATACCACTTTTAGAACCAGCTTATTTTTTTTAAATAAAGCAAAATAACATGTGAAAACAGTTACATGACTGGAATTCATAACTTACTTCGGAGTTGAAGGACCTCTTGGCCATGTTCCATCCTCATTCTTCTGTTCTATCACCAGGACCTATCACAGAAAGTGTAATAAAACTGAAATAAACATATCAGTATACTACTTTCTGGTTCCATCTTTTTAATGGATTTGCTAACATGATTGGGACAGAGAAAACTGATATTTAAGTTCCTATCCAATGAGATTGAAGAATATTCCATCCAATTACACTGTACCTTCCCCTCCTCACGTTTTTTTCTCCTCACATCTTAATTTGTGCAACTTTTGCTTACTCCTGTATATTTTGAAAAAGCATTAATCTAATATTATTTATTCAATGGGACAGTTGGCTAATGAAATTAATTTCATTCAAAGTGTTCCAACAGAGGACAGAACACTCAGTCCCAAATAGAGGCATCAAGTGTCATTTTGAAACCCCTCTGGGTATTTGAGGTATCTGCTCTACACTGGCAGATATGACACAGGACCTACAAACAGCTCATGCCTTTCTGGGTTGACAGCTGGGATAGTTAGATCCTTTGGAGCAGCAACTAGACTCCAATATTTCAACTGAATCCAACACCCGATTTCCAGTGCAACTAATTCTGCATAACTGTACATATAAATGTATGTTTTGGGACACTAATTAAGTGCCATGCTATGCCTGTATGTATCTACACAGTGACAGACATTCACATACATACTAATGCTCAAAATCTTATGCTGCCACTTGAAGATGTGATCCCACTTCCAGTTTGAATACACTAGACCATGACATTGCCAACAAGCTTTTTATCATGACCAGCTTTGAATCTGGAAAAAGGCAGTCTGGTATCTGTGGTCATTAATGTTTTAAGACAGATTCTGCCATACTTCCTTGCACTGGCTCTCAGAGACTCCTAAATATAAGGTAAATCTGGACTTAAAAATTCAACAGAACCCCTAAAGACTCACTTCAGAAACCAAACGTTAATTTACTCAATCACATACACAGCAAAAAATAACCATTAGCTTAGACAGACTGTAATAGCCAGAATAACTATTATTAGATTAGAAAGCTCAGCAGGGGGAAAAATAACAGTGATGTGTGAGTCAGCAAGTGCAACTGACCAAACACATATGGCCTACCATGATATTCAGCATTTTCAGACCACATGGTTAAACTCTGTTTTGAAAAATACTTGTTTTGCTCAAAGTACAGATGTCACCCAGCCGCCCTGTTATGGCTTTATCAGCCGATCCTTGCCTCATAGTTAATGTTTCACTGGGACAGAGGCAATTTGCAGGTTACATCTTTGACGCAAATCTTTTATGGGAGATGTGGGCTCTTCTGCAGGACCTCTGCATTGTTAGAATTACCTATGTGAGCGTTTAAGTGCATGCAGGATGAAGCTAAAGGGTACAATAGTTCAAGCAGTTATTTTGGTGCACTGATTACTTACCTTCCATGCCATAAAAGAAAACTGAAGCACAGCATAAAACACTGCTGGTAAGTAGGTTAGAGTCAAGTATTGCAAGGCAAAAGAAAGTACTTCAATCTTGCCTACAATTACTGCCATCAAATTTTATCCACTGACATTTGTAGCATGACAGCATGAACTACAGCTGTTGAAAAAACATTCAACTCTATCTGAAGACTAAAGAATCAATGTAATAATCTGAAAAGTTATTCTAATTATGAAATTGTTCGATCTGTTCATATTTATATTTGTGTATCTTCAACATTCAATTTGTTCTTTATGTACAGATGGAAAGGCAAAAAAGTTGTCATCTTTTGAGAAATTACCCCATGAAAAGATTTTAAAGTGATGATAAAGTCTCATGTTAAAGCAGGTTTACAAGCTCTTTTGTCTCTACTGTTCTTATATAAAATATTTTCATTTCTTTCCTATTTTATTTCTGAAATCTAGACAGAGGAACTTGAGTAGAAGATATTATTCTTTTAGGGTATCTAGGAGGTGCTTCAAGTTTTGGGTTTCATTATAGGAACATATCCCAGATCCTAGGAATAATTTTTTATTTCAGTTTTTACTAAAGTCATGTCAGCAATTTAGTAAAATTTAGCAAAATTTAAATATTTTAAGCAAATTTAAAATTTTACTTTTAATTCACCAGGAGAGTTAACACGATCTATTAGGAGGCAATTTTCTTTTAAAAATTAGAAAAATCATTGGGTACAGCTACATTTTCGTGAGCAAAAAGAAAAGTATATTAAAAATAAGAAATAATATTTCACTCTACCTGTCCTTGGTATAAACCAGCATCCTGTATGGTACTGTCTGGTTTATTCAAAGGTTCAAAAGTATTACTCATATATTTGTTCCACAATCTGGTCTCTTTTTCACCCGGAATATTGAAGATTTTTCTTATCTCCTTTTCAATTGTATCTGTTTTGTAAGGGAGAGAACTCAAGTTTAGCATTTCAATACATAAACAGCATAAGGCCAAATAAAGCATCAGATTATATATACCTTATATTCAAAATACAATTGAAACTCTAGACATTGCCATGCAAGTACATCATGTTGAAGGACAAGGAGGAAGTTGCTAGTTCACAATGGAAACAGTGACCACTTAACTCCCTCCTGAATCTCTTAGCAAAGCAGACCAAATTAAGACAAATTGAAAATAACATATGACAGAAGCCACCTAAGTATCCATCTACTCATTTCTCAGAGTGTGCAAACAGGAGTGTGGGTAGGCAGCAAATTACTAGAAACAAGAGTGGCAGCAAAACCAGGTACAGAAAGTGCAAGTAATTCTGTCCTTTCCCTAAATCAAACAAACCCTTTTTTGGTTTTTACTCTTTCACTACCCATAACCCTGTGCAATTAGCACTAACCACAAAATACATACATATTCACAGAAATTAACAACTACTCTGTAAAACTGAAGTGCATAAACTTATTTTAAAAGGAAGATGAAAGATTTTTACATCCCTGAGAGATATAATGTAAAAAGGTCTACCAGCTCCTGCTCTACCTGACAGAAATATAATTAGTGTGACATAATTTTAAGGTAACATAATTGTGGTCTAGAACTGAAATTTAAGAAGTTCTTAATTTCTATTTTCCTCACATAAAAGTAGAGTTTATTAAGGAGTTATTCTTTTAACTCATATGTACAGTGCTATACCACAGCAATCTCACTTTTTACAATTGGTAGACTCTTAAGGCCTCACACCAGCTGTGTCTCATAACAGCTAACACAAAAAAGAATAGGGATCAAGAAATGTACACTTATTCCTGATGACCACTGAAAGCACAACTACAAAAATGATCACTGTAAGCTCTTTGAAAGACATTCCTCTGAAGTCAAAGGATGAAATACCTGTTTGTCAGCTCCTCCAGAGCTCCCCTCCCTCCCTTTTATTCAAGATGTTTTTCTCATCCACTACGTTAAACATGAAAAGTTAAATTGAGACCTGAAGCTTAGAAGTACCTTGCAAAAATTGAGCCATTGGCTTAAGAAATGCATGACAACTGGTATATAGTATTTGTAGATACTGCAGACAAGTGAACAGAATTGCCTTCTATACTCAACACACATTTTAGTCTGAAAGCAAGTGTTAGACTGGATCATCTGCTTCTGTAACAGAGATGCTGTATAGGCAAGGTAGATACTATCAACAAGACAATGAGCTGTTACTTGATTTGCTGACTTTCAAAAAAACCCCATCATGTACTCTCTGAATCAATTCTCAATCAGTAACTTCAAATAACTATATCTGAACGTAAGAATGAATTTAGCCAGCAATAATTTTTAAAAAAATGTAGAAAAAACAGATTTATCAATGACTTTCACTAAAAGAAAAATTTACAAAATACAATTTTTCATTATCTTATCAACAGCATGACAATTAATTATTTGAGCACTGCAACTTGTATTCTTGCAAGTGTTAACATTTATTATACTAATTTTTAACATATTCCAGCTTCATTAACAAAACTGTTATGAGACAGGAAGCATCAGTCCCACTAGACAACAATACTTCCTTCTTGAAGCATGTCCATCCCCCTCTGGAGCCCTTTGTTTCCAAGGGTTGATTCCCAGGGTACACTTTGAACCAGACTTTTGAGCAGGCCAAAGTCTGCTCTTCAGAAGTCAAGGGTAGAAGTTTTATTGATGGCCCTTCTTGCACCCCTGAGTATCAAAAACTCTGTAATTTCATGGTCACTCTGCCCCAAACAGCCTCCAACTACCACATCTCCCACCAGCCCTTCTCTGTGAACAGCAGGTCTAGCAGGGCCCCACCCCTAGTAGGCT
>NW_008683464.1:10035-21222 GCF_000695815.1 Acanthisitta chloris | reverse complement strand
ACCTCCCCTCTGCCTGTAGAATAAATCATCCCCCCCATCATCCTGATTAGGTTGTCTGTAACAGACTCCCCCCAAGATGTCAGCCTTGTTGGCCTTACCACCAATTCTGACCCACAGGAACTCAACTTTGTTGTTACTGACCTCAAGTACTACAGGGCCAAGAGCCTCTCTGACATACAGAGCCACCCCTCCACCCCTCCTACCTTGCCTATCCCTTCTGAAGAGCTTGTAACCACCCATGGCAGCACTCCAGTCATGTGAGTCATCCCACCACGTTTCTGTGATGGTGACTATGTCATACCTTTCCTGCTGCACAGTGGCCTCCAGCTCCTCGTGTTTGTACCCCACACTGTGTGTGTTACTGTACATGCACTTCAGCTGGGCTGATGATTTAGCTCCTATCTCAGGCTGCCCACCCTGAGGCTCATCTCTAGAAAGCCTGGTGTCCAGCCCTTCCCCGTCAAATCTCGTTTAAAGCCCTCCTGATCAGCCCTGCCAACTTAGGGGCTAGAGTTGAAGAAAAAAATATTTAAAAAAAATAATCAGACAGCTCATCCATAAAAATAGCTGCAGGCTTTAAGTACTATTTTGAAAGACAACCTTTGACAGTTGTGATGAGATGCTGAAGTATTTCAGTGGATCCTAATACAAGTACACCCTAGCTTCTGAAGACTAGTGCTATCACAAACACTGGGTAAAGGAAACTGTTAAAATGTATGTTAAAATGTTACTCAGTACTATGAAAGAATAATCTCTCCTTCATAAAGAAAGAACAGGCTAGTCACTGATTGCAGAACAGTCCTTGAGGTGGCAAGTTTTATGTTCTTGCATTCTGTAGCAGGTTAAAGGGAAAGATGAATCAAAGCCATTTGCTGAGACAATTTACTAGCAGAAGTCCATTAGACGATGAGCCACTGGTGTAATCTTCTACAAAGTTTATCAGCTCCATTTTGGAATGGTTTTAGGGCATTGCAGACACAACCTGACTCCTATGCATCTGTAACAGAGGTTACAGACAGTCTGACATTTTTGTTTTGTAAAACTCTTACATATTAGCTGATGGCTTAATCTATCATACTTTGACATGATTAAGACTCCTGAATGGATCATGAGCTGATTTTCACTCAGAAGCCCTGATGTTCTCTGGGATCAGCAACTAGGCTGAAATGCTGCCTGAACTACCTCTACTATCCAGCTTATTTTCCTTCAGAATTAACCCCCGTTCATCAGAAGTGCTAGCCATCCATCAGTCTCAAAGTCAGTATGCACTGTCTCCAAGGCAAGAGTTCTCAATTAGAGGAGATTCCCAAGAACACATTAGATGTGCCTAGTACAACCTCATGACTATCATTATTAGGTCTGTCCTTTATAATTGTTTTTTCCTACTTTGTACTAATTTCTTGGCATATAGCTTAGTTTAGTTTCTATTTGGGTGGAAAAGAAAGGTAACACACATCTGAAGACTGGTACATGAGTATTGTACTTAGGGTATTTCTCTGTTTTTGTGAATTAAGGAAGTTCTTGTACTGATGGACAGTAAATAATACTGAGGGCAGTAAATAATACAATCAGTGATGGATGGTAGAAAAATTAAAACTTCTTGCAAAGACTATAGTGCCTTATGTTCATTCACTTCAGTGAGGCTGATACTGATTCTTTTGTGCGACAAGTGTTCTGCAACCATAAAAAAAAGCATCCCTTATACAAGCTGAAAAATAATCAAGATGCTGTAGGATCCTGCTTGCTTATTATTTATTGATATAATGAGCATCTCTGCTGTATATATGGTGAATTCAAGAACCACCTTAAATAAACTGGAGATGAGAAGAGGGTGTGAAAAAATAAATCCCCATCTTACTAATGGATAAGAGAAAAACCTCAGGGATCAGTTACTTATTTCCTCTTAAAAGTAGGCTCTTCTAAGGTACAAAAGTTCTTATTCTAATATAACCAGGTGAGAACCTGTTCAACTTAAACATTCAATGAAGCAAAATGACTCTGCTGCTAAAGCAAACAATCTTCAAAGAATTAAAGGGTAGTAAGTATAAGTCACTACCCATAATGTAAAGAGAAGCAAGACCTAAAAAATCCTACACTGCTGTCAACGAAGGCAAACAAGTGATGGTTGGGCATAAAGTGCCAAGGGCATAAAGCACAATTCTAACTGCATAAATACAGATGTATCTTATCTCATATACCCATGCACAAACACACCAAAAATGAGTTTCTATGATCAGCAATACTTTTGCATTTATTCTGATTGTTATTTTCGAAGTCAAGTATGTTATCAAAATATCTTTTCAAATCATGACAAAACGCTCAGTGAGCAGTCAAAGTAACTACATATAAAGATAAGTTAAAGGTTTAATAGAGGATTCAGTTACTGTAAAGGAGTGTGCTTGGACTGCCACTTCCCTACCTTTGTAGGTCACCTTTAGCCATTAATTTATGAATTAAATACTGTTTTGTAATATACCCTTCTCTTCATATATAAAACTGTGTCAATTAATGAAAAAAAATATTTTTACACCCCAAAAGCCAAACAGAAGTACTATGAAATCCAGTATCACACTGTTCCCCCTCCTGAAAAGCTCAAAGCTCTACAGTTAATAAAGATGCTTAGATAATAAAATGCGCAATTATATTTTAAAAATTGTATTAAACTCTCTCAATGTTCCAAACTGTTTACCTTTTAACTTCAACCCAAACAAAAGTACTCCCATCCTTTTTAATGGATTACAATACTCACCTCACATTTTACCTAGAGTTTTGTTTATTCAGAACTTGCTACCACGTACAAGTATCATGTGTTTTTAAAATCATGCATCATGTATCATGTGTTTTTAAAATCATGCATCATGTATTTTTAAAAAAAGCATGCATTTTAAAAAATAGTTGTGCATACCTATTGTATCAGCTTTACTGAATCTTCGTGTGACAACATTGTTCATATTTCCATTTTCACAAAGCTTTAATTCTGTTAGATACACTTCTACTTTGCAGTGCTTTACAAACATACCCTGTTCAACGACCTGAAAAACAGAATGGGATCAGGTATCAATCTGATTATGTTTTCATATATGCATGCTTCAAAATAATTTTGATAACCCTTCCAGAAACTGAAGTTCAGCAAATATAAGAGTAAATGCCAAAAATTAAAACTCTCCTGTAACCTTTTAGAAATACAGCAAATTAGAAATCTTTTCTCATGATGATGATTACCTTACCTGAGTATAATAACACCACAATGACTTTCAAAGTGTTAAGCACAGCAGAAATCACAAATGTGCATACTTAAAGCAAAGATAAGATACTTGATCAAAAGATAAAAACCACCAAAAGTTATTTATATTTCAAAATACATTAATTGTGCACTACCTCCTCAGGCCATGAAGAACTAGTTTTCACAGCTAAAGAACACTTAGAGAAAATAGAATGCACAGTGATAAAATCTGGATATCACATTTTAACATCTACAAATCTTCCACTTACATTCCCATAATGAATACATTCATTTGAGATTTTACATACTCATTACAGTTTATTACATGTTCATTTTTCTAACACCTCTTATATAATAGTTAAGTACACAGGATTATTTTTTTTTTAAATAAAATAAAATGTAGAAGTACATTCCCATAATGAATACATTCATTTAAAATTTTACATACTCATTACAGTTTCTTATATGTCCATTTTTCTAACACCTCTTACAAAATAGTTAAGTACAAGGGATTATTTTTTTTTAAAATAAAATAAAATGTAGAAAAAGATATTCAGGGTCACCTCATAAATGCTTTTCCCTTTGATCTTCCAAAGTGTAACTGGGGTACACTTAGTCATGTAGACTGTTCCAAAAATAACCATTGGCCTGATATGTGATACATCTGACAAATACAGTTAAAAAAAAGCCACCAGCTAATTGCTAGGAGAGATCTGCTATCTTCTGTACAAATATAACTTGTATGCATGTGCCATGGGAAAAAAATGGAGAAATTAGTGAATTATTTCATTGCTTGTCTTAGTTTTAATGACTGTCAACCGTGACATTTAAATACTAAAGCATCTTAATTTGGTCAGCTTAGTAGGGTTTTCAACTACTAGAGTAACAACAAAATAGTTGCAGCAAACAAAACTGTTCAGTATGGCTAAGAGATTTCTGAGAATAAAACCTGACACTGTAGTGACAGCATCACCACATTCTATGATAAAAAATCATAACATTATTTGATGTAGATCAAGTACAATCTTTTATCACTTTAAAATTTGGATCCACATTTCTAAAATAGTTGAAGTACCACAGGGGATGAATGAAATGTTAATAAAAAAAAAGTTAAGGCACACAGGAAAAAAGGATTATGAATGACAAAAGTATAAGAAAGAAAAATGTTGAACAGAATATGCTTCTCAGAGGATAACTGATGTTCATATTGGCAGAAAACAGTGAACCATGCCAGTTTACCTGGCCACTCATTATACTCCATGTATTTTTCCAGTCAGTTCCTTCCAAATAGAAGGGAAGTTACTCTTATTTCACTTCTCTCTCCTTCCATTTTCCCCCCAAGGTGAAAAAATTACATAACTTTTATGTTACCATGATCATGGAAGAGTGAATTGTTCAATTTGCTGAAATCCATCTTCAGGAAAAACAGTAACAAGTTGATAACATATATCTTTAAAGAAGGAGAGTTATTTTAAATGGATTTCAGCTCTTACAGAACTAGATAAAAAGACAGAGACAATCCAGGGATGTCTCTTTTCAAAAAAAAAAAGGACTATTTTATACAGAGACAATCCAGGGATGTCTCTTTTTTTTTTTAAAAAAAGGACTATTTTACTAAAGAAAATGTTAAAAAAATCCCCAACAAATTACTTCTATTGCTGACCAAATGAGCCTTGAAGACAAAAAATTTCTTCTACAGCCATATCTGGCAGTTGTGTGAAAAGAGTGGACTTAAAGTGAGCAGCCACTGTGCATGCAGTTAGAACATACATGTCACAGGAAGGAAAAAACAGCTGTATCACACCAACAGTCATAAAACTAAATTCTAATCCTAATATTCTTTCAACAGTTTTGCAGAAATTAAAATAAAGATCCATGTAACTGAAAGAATACACCTTAATGATCAATACAGTAATGCAAACATACCAAGATGCATTTAAAAATTTAAGCAAATTCAGTCCAGGGAGGAAGGAACTGAAACCACTAACCTGAAAATCTTAAGAAATAGTACAAACAAAAAAAGACTATGATCAATAAACTGGGAAAATGTACTAATACTGTAATAATAAGGGTGGAGCAAACAAAAAATTTAAAGATGTTAATTTTCAGGTGTCTCATATTGATGTAGGGCCACAATATCTACCATACCACGGACTCTTACTTGTGTTGAGGTAAGCTTCTTGCTTAAAGAAAAAACTACCTTAGCAAGCTGTTGAGCACAGAAGACTGTTTATCAGAAAAGAAACTACCAATTTCTCTGCCAATTACTCTGTGAGTGTTAACATTATTAGAGATAGGCTTTTCTCTAATACAGTCAATACAGTTTTTAGAGTTCTTACAATACTAGAGGGCTGACTTCCAGGAAAACAAAGTATTATATTCTTTGCACACCCATTTCTCAATATTAAAAACTTAAGTCTCTAAAATCTGAATAAAAATTAGATATCAATAAGCAGCTAAAGCAGGAGTTGTCTATATGGTTATCATAGGCCAGGACTTGTAATCCTCTAATAAATTAGTACAGCTCTCGTTTCAAGGGTTGCTTGTGGTAGTAACTGTATGCCCTTTTGGGTGCTTTCTTGAGGACAAACCTTCTGGCAAGTCCAACAAGCAAGTTCCACAGCATGGAACATGGAACTGTTGGAGAAAGTCCAGATGAGGCCACAAAGTTGATAAGAGGATTTGAGCACCTCCTCTATGAAGACAAACTGAGAAAGTTGGGGCTGTTCAGCCTGGAGAAGGTTATGTGGAAACCTCATAGCAGCCTTACAGTATCTGAAGGGGCTACAAGGGAGCTGGAGAGGGACTCTCTGTCAGCAACTGTAGTGACAGAACAAGGAGTAACAGGTACAAGTTGAAATAGGGGAAATTCAGATTAGATATTAGAACGAAATACTTTACTGTGAGGGTGGTGAAACACTGAAACAGATTGCCCAGAGAGGCTGTGGCTGCCCCAACCCTGGCAGTGTTCACAGCCAGGCTGGATAAAGCCTTGAGCAACCTGCTCTGGTGGGAGGTGTACCTGGCCATGGCAGAAGGGGTTGGGATTAGATGATCTTTAAGATCCATTCCAACCCCTTAACATTCTACAATACTATGATTTCTGTGCAACTCCTGTATATTTGCAGGAGTATATCTGAATCATATACATCCCAGCAGGTAATCCATGAGTACCTTGCGTGCTATTGGCTCTTGACCTTCCATCAGTGTGTACCAGCTAACTAGCCTATTCCAGCCTTCAGTTGGCAAAAGGATGTAGTCCAACTCATCAATGAGATGTTCCTTGAGAGACTGGGAATCACCATCTGTAAGAGAAAGATATTTTTACTTGAATACTGTAATTCTGTACTGGAGTTTTTAATGCAACATTTTTCATAGAATCAGCAAACAAAATACTTTCTGAGTCATGGTTATGCTACGAGTATTATGGTGATCAAACAGAAAGTCCTCTGAAACAATTTAGGGAAGCTACCCAGTTCAAGCATAGCACACCTATAGACAGTATTCCTAAACTCAGAAAAACCAGTGACAATTTCATAACCTCATGTGATCATACGCACCTAACTTGTCATCACACACCATCCAAACCTTCTGAAAAAACAATTCGTTTCTCTCACCCACTTCACACACATTCCCATATCATCACAGATACTTCCACAACTGAAATTGCAGGAATGAGTATTTACTGTAGATCCAAGACAAGGTTTGAAGTCATTCACCTGATGTCAGACTAGGAAAGATCAGTACAACCCTCCTACTGTGCTCTGGAAACACAAATTCTTCACAGACAGTGAGATGCAGCAGTTGAAAGCAGCACAACCTGGGAACCTCTTTACATTAAGCAGCATGCTTTTAGCTTTGGTTCAGTCTTTAGTACAGTAGCAAGATAGCAGTGACCTTATATGTGTGAGAGGCGATTCCAGCGCAGCATGCGCTTTGGTTCAGTCTTTAGTACAGTAGTAAGATAGCAGTGACCTTACATGTGCGAGAGGCGATTCCACGTGTGAGGCACTGTGAGCCTCAGACAATTAGGGCAGTGACTTTCCATACTGAAGTACCCAACTATGTCAGCAAACATCCCATTAAAACTGGGAGCACAGTGTGGGAAGAAATCCACAAGCACATCTTCAGATGCTTTGGTTCAGTCTTTAGTACAGTAGTAAGATAGCAGTGACCTTACATGTGCGAGAGGCGATTCCACGTGTGAGGCACTGTGAGCCTCAGACAATTAGGGCAGTGACTTTCCATACTGAAGTACCCAACTATGTCAGCAAACATCCCATTAAAACTGGGAGCACAGTGTGGGAAGAAATCCACAAGCACATCTTCAGATCCATTTATGTCTTTAAAAGATTCATATGTATTTCTGCAGTGATCTGATATAGTGAGAAGGTATGCTTTGGATTCCACTCTGTCCTTCTAAAACCCCCAAACATTTCTTCTAGTATAATTTTTTTCAGAACCATCAAACAACTACCCTGATCATACGCAACACTGTTCTCTATGATGAACAATCAGCTACTCTAAATAACTACTTCCTTGTGCCTGTTTTGACTGTGCTTCTCCTCTTTTGAAGATGGCACATGTGCATTCCAACTCATTCAACAACTTATCTTGCACATGTTGAGATTAACTGAAATCTCTACTTGTTACTTTTCATCGCTTTCACTTCATCCAAAAGTTCTGGAAACAAGGGAGAAGCATTTAAATATTATAAGCACAACATACTGCCTCAGTTTCCTGCAATTAGTTTTTCTTGAATTTAATTATAGCTTTCCTTATCACTGCATTACACTGCAGAATATCTGAGAAAGCATACCCATTTTAGATTATTTTATTCTTTAAATCAGATGCACATTTTCAGATTTAACACTTGAGAGCAGTATGAGAGCAATTATGTGCCAAAGACAGGATTCAGGTTCAATTTATGCTACACAGAAAACCTTGAGGATTGCTGCTTTGCACTGGGTGAAGGAGCACTAATGACCTTAAATTTTAAACTTACTTTCACACAGGAACAGCAGATGTTGTACAGTAATTGGATGCATAGCATCACTGTCAATGCATAGCCATAGTTTAGAACCATGAATGAGCAAAAAGTGCAGTTTGTAAATCCCAGTGCTGTTTATTTTGACAGGGGCATTGGCAGTGTCAGACCAACAGAATAGAGTTTTTCAGGAGCATTAAAAAAACTGGCTAGCACAATGTCATATTTGGACAGCTAACCCTAATGTAGGCTTCTTACCCAGTAACTTTAAACCTAATCCAAACATGTATGTAGATTAAGTTACAAAAAATACAAATCAACTAACATAGCGCTTTGCACAAAGAGAACTCACCTTTTCTTTAAAGGGGAGACACAGAACAGGGAACAAGCTGATGCTAGCTCACTGAGAATAAAAAGATGTTGTTACATCTAATTTCAGCTGGTAAGTATCACCTGCCTCACTGCAAGATTTACTGCAAGAATGTACAAAAAGGTCTAGATCCTCACATTTCAGAAAACAAAACACAACACTCACCTGGAGCAAAAAGCCCTTAAAGTTTGTGGATGGAAGTGAACATAAAGCTGCAATACAGCACATTCTACAAAGGCACTGATACTAGTCACTGTCAAACATACACACACACTCACACTGACAACTAGTGCAACATAACCCATGAAAGAGGCAACCATCTTTAACATTTAACTTGTAAAATGCTGAGATATAAATTACAGATGAGAAGTTTTGAATGAACAAAGCCAGACTTCATCAAAAAACCCATGAATCTGTATTACTATCTGCCAAGAAATTATGCAGTATTATTACATAACCTGTAACTGCAAGGAAGAAAACCAATTACCTGCTGGATTTTGTATCCACTAAATTTTGCAGATTAAATATTAACAGCTCTAATGGTATTTCAATACTGGGCATTAAATGTAGAAATTCAGCTGAAGATTAAAACATGGGAAAGCATTCTGGACCTGTGTCCACAAATCTGGCTACAGCTGAGCCAAAGTCAGCCAGACCTGAGTAATTTTAACAGTGACAGCATTTAACAATGCTTAGAAGACCATAAAAAAGTAGAAATTATTCATCATTTCATAGCATTTTGTCACTGAACTGCATAATACTACTTTTTCAATACTTCTTCAGTTGTTCCAGAATCAAAGCTTTGGACTCATTTACAAAAAGAAATACTAGAATTCAACTTAAAAAATTTATTTTAAATCAGCCAATTTGGTTAGACTACCAAAAAAAAAAAAATCTCAGTGAACTCAAGCTAGCTATTTGTCAACTTGGCTAAATATTAATTCCCAAGATAACCCAAAATCTCATTACAAACCAGGAATTTGTACATTATTAAATATTCTGTTACCATTGTAAGGAAGTTCCAGTAATTTTATTTATAAAATTGTGTTTTATGAGGGAAATCTATTCCAGTTCCCTTGTCATGGTCTGAAAACAAATATTTTTACCTTCATATATGCTGAGTTTCACTTAATACTATCAACTACAAAAGATGAACAATCTGTGAAAATTTGCACTTAATGTTAGTATCAGCTTACTATACAACCAGAAACAGTTACCTTTGAGAAGTCCAGAATTATCAATAGGACCAGGGTACACATTCTGATCTCCCATCTGGTATTTGTCCCAGCTGTCAAAACCAACATATTTTTTCCACTGTTTGAACCAGCGACTATCCACTAGATACCTTAAATGGAAGAAGACAAATGTGTTAATTATTGGCATGCTACTACTCCCTACATCACCAATTAATTCATGACAATGCACCGGTATTCATCAGCCTTGCAAAAGAGAGAAAGGTTTTCTGTCTGTTCTGCTAATTATTATCAGCATCTCTGAACAGCAAGGATTTCACCAGAGGGCAGTTAAAGATGCCACTAATCACAGCATGCAAGCACAGCTTTGCAAGACTGCCAATACAACATACCAGAGGATGAAAAATGGCAAGTTCAAAAAACACTTCCCTGTTTAGTACGAACGATCATCACCTTTAACTTCTGTTCTCGATTTGCAAATTCAGGAGATTCAAGTTAAATCTTTTTACTTAGCCCTTTAAGAAAATGAGAGATAACCTATAGCAACATGTTTCCTGTTTGAGTTCTATTTATAACATCCATATATAAATGGAAAAACTTCAGAACTCTGATGTCCTGTCAAGAACCAGAGTGTGTTTTCTTCCTCTGAGTCCACATCAACACATACAGTAAATGCTCTGCTTTAGAGGCAGGACTAGATGTTCCTCCTACAAGTAATTATCAACTTCACACTTCCATATAATGTGATTATACCTCTAAACTCAGCTCCACAATATTTCTATCCACATTAAACTGCTGCCAGTCTGGCTTTTACAAAGTCCAGTGATACCTACATTTTGTATCTTTTTGTGATGCCCATATTACGATTATTTTAAAGACACTATCTTCATTATTTCTCCTTCCTAAAGGTATTCATCTCCTTCTGCCCTGCCTGTCCCAAACCTTTTGCTACTACCTTAGGATGAAACGCTAGGTCAAACTAAAAATCATAGATAATCCTTCAGTATTTCTGAAGGATTGCTTAAGTAGGGTTAGAAAACTGCTGATTAGGTTTAAAACACATTAGTAGGGCTTAAATTTGTGCTTCTTAATTATATAACTACAGTAAGAATTAACAAACCTACGATACTCAAGTCTTGCCTTATTTCTTCTACTCAAATGCAGTTTTACTATCTTACACACACACATCAAGCCTGGGGTCAGCCTCCAGAAAGAATCTAGCAAACCTTTGGTAAAGAAGAAATTACTTATCACTCAGTAAGCAGGAGGCTTTGTAGTCAATTTGTCAGTTTCCCTTCTCCATAAATCCCAGTTTTTCAGGTTTTACAGAATGTACTCTCTAGTGTGTGAATCTATAGGTAAAAGTCCTTTGGAAAAAAGCATTAGAAAGCTATACATGAGATCACCACAGGCT
>NW_008683464.1:0-10012 GCF_000695815.1 Acanthisitta chloris | reverse complement strand
TTCAAAAACATCAAAGACTAAGGTTTCAAAGGCAACTTTACAACATTTATGACAAGAGCATCCTAACTCACACGGTAAATAGTTTTGACTCAGTATGATTACATCAATGGTAATGATAAGCCTGTGAGAAAATTACTCCTAGGCTAAGCTTGTAACTACCCTAAGCAAACACAAGCAAATGCAGAACTTTGTCTAAACTGCTACAGACATAGCTCTGCCAATGCAGGAACTTTGGTTAGGGACCAAATTTCTCCCTTACACTGCACCAGTGCCAAGGTGTGCTATGTTCACCTATTACTGAGACACAGAGGTGAAATACAGCAGACAGAAACCTGCAATAGGCAATTGATCCTACTTGATTTAAAGATCACATGAGTAAGAATTTTAAAATTCAGTGAACATGACAAAGATCGTCCACTTGAAAATTTAGAAAAATTAGATCTCTATCAACAAATTTTCAACAAATACTAACTGTTGCAATTAATTGACTGTTCTATTCCATTTCCTGGAACAGAAAAACAGACACAAAGCTCTAACATGAAAATTTGATTTGGTATGACCATGTTAAATGGAGTGACTTTATTCTACATAGTGCATATATAACTCAACATAGAGCTTGATATCAAATATTATTTTTCCTTTACCCTGAGTCTGCCAGAACAAGCCTGATGTTACTACAACTGAACCATTTGTATTTGTGTCTGCTTCTTTGAAAGAAAAAGCAGCAGCAGTTCTTCCCACATCTGCAAAAATCCAGTTCTTTCTCTCTGCCTGTACAAATTCCAATTCCTTTTACAAAAGCATTTTTTATTGGACTGATTTTTCCTTAATAAATGGAAAAAGAACTCTTGAATTCAATTAATCTGACATGCCCTTGCCTTTTGCTTCATACACAAAGTTTTCAGTCTCATGAACATACTTAAGGCCACGTGCATTTTCCCCTTTCTCTCCTGCTGTGACCATCCAGCTCTATTCTGTAACAGCTTTAACTGTGTATGTTTAAGAATGAAGTCACCCTCAGGCACCCATTCTACAGTGGAACCTGCCCACCTTGTCCCCTACTCCATCCCATAGCCTCTGTCCTCTTGATCTAAATTTGAATGAACTATGAACCTTAAAGAAGTAAAGCTCTAAGTTTTCATGGAGGAGAAATTATCATACAGGTAATCTGCCTATTGTTTTAATTAGGGCTTAAGAAGTTACTGCTCTAGTAGAACTACTTTACCTTTCAGATGCTGTGTGCTAAATGTCTTATCACACACCAGAAACATAGTGATCAATACAAATTTGTGATAATTGGATTTAACCATGCAAGCAAGCTTGGGGTTCACTGTTCTAGATTTAGATGTTTACCATTATCTATTTCAACACTTCATCAACTTTATTCTTACGCATCCAATTAATTCTGACAATAACCAAATTTTGCTGTGCAATGCCTATTTCGAGTTCTTCCTAACTAAAATGTTGTAACATTGCTTTTTCCTAACACAAAGTGCAAAAACTTTCATCACTTCCCTTCAAATTTAGGATTTTATATGTACACACTCCAAAGAAGTGCTTATATCTCTAGCATAAAGAAATCTTAAAGGCCAACTATAAATCATGCAAGTATGCAGATGTGGTAAGAACTAAACAGAACAGTCCAGTTCCTTTGCCACAAAGTTGAGGTAACATGCATTACATGCAAAAGAAAAATTATCAAATTTATTTAGTGAAGAAAATAAATTTACAGCGATTTTGAGAAATGCTAACAGACACTAGATGTGACTTCTTACAGTGAATTACTAGTTATGGGTATGTATGTGCACACACATGTATGCCTATATTTTATACATCTCGGGCATTTTAACAAGCATTCTGCTACTTTTGTTTCAATAGAAATCTGATACAGGGGAGAGAAGGTATTTGGAGTTACTGATCACAGCCACAGTAGCTGCAATCTTTCCCCTTTACAAGAACTTTTCCAAAAAATTAGGAAAACCAGAAATTTGCATTCACATGCCATACAGTATCCTCATCTTTATGCAAGAATGATCTACCATGTTAATGACTATGCTAGCAAAAAAAATAAAAGCATGGTTTGGCTTAGGGGCATCAACCTGTTAAAACACTTGTGTAGCTAAAATCCAGACTTCTTAGCATTAATGGCAAAAGTAATAATCACCAATTTATAAACTATAGGTTCTGATTCCACAAACACACTTCATATAGCATTCTCACCAAGATCAACAAGGCAACTCATCTGCACAAGAGAAGGCAAACCATAGGAAGGCAACTTCATTTATCTTTTCATCAATATTACAGTATCCATGACACAATCAACCACCTGTAAACTAAGTCTTATCTATGAAGGACATTCAGTAATTTAAGAGGAAAATACATACCTCAAGTAAACAGAACTACATCTACTAAACCCTCAATTTCTTAAATAATGATTTATCACTTTTTAAGGGAAAATTATTAAAAACTTGGGGCATACACTTGAGAGGAGATACATTTCACTGAACGTGTGTTGTCCCAGATACAAAAATAGCATACCATGCCTTAGTAAAACAGTCCTAAAAGATGTATCTTAAACTTGGTACAATGTTTAGCTTTTATTTTTGTTACTATTACCTAATGCAGCAAAGAGTTCCAAACCTCACACTACAGCAGTTTTTTAACTGCAGACCCGATTGAGAAGGCTACCCCAGAACACCTTAGCAAAGTTAAAAACATATGGCCTATCTATTTTTTAAAACTATGATTAAGAAACATGTTTTACTTAACTCTGATGGAATCAAGATTTCACTCAACCAGGAAGCACAAATTTTGCTCTCTTGCATGTCATAAGTGGAGCTAGTGAGCAGGATAACCAACCCATCTTCAGGGGTGAAACACACCTGGAGGATTGGTCTCAGATTTCTAGATACTCTGTTTTAAGAGGCCAACCTTAAAAACTAAGACAACTTCACAGCAAGGTGAACTGATTAACTCGAAAACAGCAAAAGCTTGACATATACCGACATTTCAAATAAATCAGTAAACTCAAATTGCTTGATGAAATCGGTACAACCAAGTCACTTAGAGCCAGTAAGTTGATGACATAAAATATTTGAATAGCTCCAAACCTTTACCTAAAAGGAAGCAAGAATATGCATGTATGATTTGCTGCAGATCAGCTTCAGCTTTAAGTGTTTTCTCTTAGTTGTATTATGTATCCTTAAAGAGATCTAGATTTTCTTTGAGGAAGTAGAATCAGAAACTATAGAACACATTTGTGAACATGTTCTCAGTGCAAGTCTGGCTTCCTTCAGCACTGACTGTTTACTTCCTAGTGGAGCTTCAGATTGCTCCTTAAGATATATCTGCTGTTGTCTGTAAAATGTTTCCTGTCTGTCTGAAGCAGATTATCATATACAAGGGACAAGAGTCCCCTGAAATCCTGGATAATGGAATAAAGGAAATGGAATGAAGCTGCAACAGGGGAAGTTCAGACTGGACATCAGGAAAAGGTTCTTGGCTCATGGTCACTGAACAGACTCCCCAGGGCAGTGGCTGCAGTGCCAAGCCTGTCAGTTCAAGTGTCTGGACAACACTCTAAGCCATATGGTTTAGCTTCAGGTAGTCCTGCAAGCTGCAGGAAGTTGAACTCTGATCCTTATGGGTCCCTTTCAACTTGAGATACTTGGCCTTGGCCTCTGGTCAGTCCACCTGGAGCTGCTGGCATTGGCTCTATCAGACACAAGGAAAGCTTCTGGCAGTTTCTCACAGGAGCCACTCCCATAGCAACCCCCCTACCAAAACCCTGCCATGCAAACCCAATAAAATGGGTCACTTACTTAAATGTACCAATATAAAGATGTATCCCTATGTATGATCAAGTGACAAAGTGCAGTGACTCAAGGCAGCCCAAAATGGGATTACTTACAGCCTTTGTACATTAACTTACAGGTATGAAAAATGAAGCTATTACAACACTTATAAATGCACCTTCATCTCTTAAAAATTCAACAAATAAAAAAAGTCAATAATAAGTTTATGGAAGTTTTAAAATTTCCCAACTGCAGGACCACATATGGACACTGTTTATGAACAAAAGAAAATAGTAGTACTAGCAGAAAAGTTGCTAATTGACTTCTAAAATCCTCCTATGGTTTGTAACTTTTTCATGTACTTGAAGTCCACCTGTGGGTACTGCATATTTTGACTTAATTAACTCAGTATCAACATGGCAGAAGTACCTCAGCATTCATTCTTCACCTCAACATCCAGGCTGACAGAAAAACATCTGAACAGTATGACTAAGATCTTGGTATTTCCCATTGCTGTCAAAAGTATTCTGAATGTTTTTGACAGCTATATACATTCAGAATTAAACAACACGTAACCTAGACTTATTCATACTGACTGATACATCAGCCCTTTGAATTCAAAATCAAACTAGTTAACTGTAATATGCAACAAAGACACTTCAGAGAGAGACACTCATTCCTGCACTGTGCACTGCTGGGACATGGTATCTTCTGAACACAAGCTATTTAAACAGTAAAACTGTGCAAATTGTCCAGAGAGATAGGTGAGGATTTTTTTTACCCTCCTCACTGTGCACGAGAACAGATTAAGCAATACTGAGGACAAAGTGGAACAACTGTGTTGCTGAAAGCAAATTAGGACTCCTGTTTAAAGACACAGCATCTGATTTTTGTTCTTGCACAATTGCAATTACAAAAGTAAAAAGGTAAGAATGGGTTTGTACCTGGATTTCTACTTTAAGCTAACCAAAATTGCTTGACTAAATACACTCATGATTAATAGATGCCTTCAAATTGAATTTTCTTTCAGAATTAATAAGTTCTTGAAAGTTCAAAATGGTGATAATTATTCTATTCTATCATACATAAGCCATACAAATCATTGTTTTATTAAAAATGTAGGTAAATCCACAAGAAAAAAAACTATGGGAGCAAAAGAGGGGGGAAAAAAGCTTACCTCCTATTTTTAAGAACTCTTAGTACAAATATTTCACATTCCTCTTCAGAAATAAGTTTGGTTAAACTAAATGCACCAAGATTTCAAATCAACTAATCAAATTCTTACCCTGCTCCAATAATGTGGTGCAGTAGCCTAAGCACATTCTTCACCCATACTACCAAAAGGCTGACCAAAAAGCACAATTCAGCCAAAATTAGTGCGCTGCAATTTTATGTAAAAATTTCAATATTACACTAACAGCCATGTTAGTATTTTGTATAGCCTTTGAAATTTTCCATTTAAGTAAAGGGTTTTCATTAAAAAGTAATCTAACTCCTAAATCAATATTTGAATTCCATTTTTCAGGCAAAATCCTGACACAAACACAATTTTTACAAACTCTCGGAATTCCATTTTTCAGGCAAAATCCTGACACAAACACGATTTTTACGAACTCTCACCTGCTTAATCAATTAGCAGAAGAAAACTGCATCTACACATTTCCATTTTAAGTATTGTCCCAGAAGAATTTAAGTCTTCATAAGCTGCTGAGGAAATGCAGCACCATGACTTAAGCAGTGACAGAAGCCTAACACAAAACTTCAACCACAAGATTTTCAGGCAAAATCCTGACACAAACACGATTTTTACGAACTCTCACCTGCTTAATCAATTAGCAGAAGAAAACTGCATCTACACATTTCCATTTTAAGTATTGTCCCAGAAGAATTTAAGTCTTCATAAGCTGCTGAGGAAATGCAGCACCATGACTTAAGCAGTGACAGAAGCCTAACACAAAACTTCAACCACAAGATCTTAAAGTCAAAAATCAGCAACTTAAAAAAAATTCAGACAATTCATAATTCTATCCCTGGAACACTGACGTAGTGTTCCTTGTTTTCTGTTATATAAAGCTATGAAAACAATTTAGGATACCATTCCAAGTATTATTGAGGTGTAGGTCTGTAGCATCTCATCATGCTCTCAGTGAAATCAAGTCTTCCATTAACATTCCACCTAGATTCTGTTCATGTACACCACAGTGAGGGATGATCAAATGTGCAAAGCACCAAGACCACCATAGTGTAAAATGTTACTAAACTTATGCACTTCAGCATCAAGTTTGCCACCAATGATGGGCACTGCAGGGTTTTCAAGCAGGGCTACAGATGTCTGTTCATCCAGTTCTTATCATGAATTTTCACTGCAACCAGAATTAAAATGCTTATACATCTTGGTGAGGAAATTCACCTCTGGAAGAAAAATCCTTGAAGAAACTTCTGCTATCTACTGAACATTCACTGGGAAGGATTTTTACCCCACTTCATTTTTACTTCTTCTCTTCAGTGACCAAGTTTTAAAACTGAAAAGCCAATGAAATTCCCACAGGTTAAAATAAGTAGAATACTTTCTTCACTGTCCAATAATGTACTCTACGGATAACAATAGTACTCCCCTAGACTCAGCAGAACTTCAGAAGTGACATGTATCAGAGACACATCTGAAAGAAATCAAAATATTATACTTTCTGTAGTTTTCCTAATTTGCAAATCTTGAAAACCAAAGCCAGATTATGAATGTACTTCATCACTGTAAAGTGATGACTGGCACTGAAAGACACTGGCTAACGGGGCTAAAAAATCAGCATTTTCCTTCTGGTCTAAACCTGACTAACTTCAGTTTCCAGATAATGTCTTAAATCTTTATCTACTTGTCTAAAAATCCTTATCCTAGTAGACATCTTCTTCTTACGTAAGTATTTTAGCACAGGACTCAAAATCTATCAAAACAGACAAAGGCTCTTAAAAGCTCTTCTCTGAAAGAGAAGGTTGTGCCTTCCATATTACATTTTGTGATTTCTGAACTCATCCTAAATGCACACCTTCTGTGACATGTGGACACCAACACTGGACAGAACAAATGGTGCCTCTAATATATTGCTGTGTACAGTACATGTTTGTACTGCTACTCAGTATTCCCTGTTCAAACATGGAATGATTGCATTTGTTCTGTTAGCCACTAAATAAAATCCTTGGGATATTTTTGTCCACTTTAACAGCCTAATTCTTATACAAGTTACTGCTTTTGAAAATACAAATAACTTGTATATTCTCATCTGCTCACAAACTGTTATGGCAGGCAACAGATGAAAGCACCACAGTGGGGAAACTCTGGGAGAGAGAGAAATTGGTGAAACTGACTGCTGTGCTGTTAGCCATTTCTAAGTCACTATAAGTAAACAATTTATTGGCAGGTGATACTTAAAGGCAAGAAATATGGTCTCACATCCTAGACCATGGAGGGAAAATGTGCCTAAGAGGTAGCCAAGAGTATGAAATAATTTGTAATGTATTTGTAATTTAAGTAACTGAGACAACATCTCTAAGAGAGGCACAGAAGAACAGGAACTACAGGGAAATCAGGGCAAAAAGTGGTCTTAGAGGTAATATCAATAAATTACACCTCGATATGGGAAGAAGTGACACAGAAATTCACATGAAAAGTCCCACACAAGAACTGACAGAGCCTTTACCTCTGTAAGAAAACTGTTCCAAGATCAATAACTTTCAGTGCTGAGAACAGTATCTCCGTGACTCTGAGAGAACAGAAAGACTTGGCAAAGTTCTCAAGAATATCACTGCAGCTATAAAGGCATTAAATGGCATCATCAAGACCAGTTGGTCATGCAGATTATACTGTGGCTAAAAAAGTGATGAACATCAACAGCTCTTCATTTTCTGAGAGCAGAAAGCACTGAGTTCAAATTAGCCTGCAGCTATAACAACCAATATTTTTGCCATTCTGAATGAGAGGTTAAAATCTCGAATTCTCATTTGTCAAGCATCAGTAGAACTTCGAAATACTGAGAAGTAATCACATCAGATGCTAAAACTGTGAGATATATAATGAAATACAGCATTTTTTTCTCTCCTAAACAGAATTCTAGGTCTTCCAACCACAGAACCTGAAGATCCTTTGGACAATATTGCAAGAAGAAAAACATTAATTCAAGTTTTGTGAAACAAAAGTGTAGGTTTTATACCAAATTAACTAATAAAAGTAGCCAGCATTATACAAAACAACTGATAAACAAAAAGTTCTTGTTGGAAAAGCTAAAATTTGATGTTTATTTAATGTATGTTTAGAAATAAATAAGATAAATGGAGAGATGGAAGAATGCTCAATCTCTTCAAGTTTAATAATGTATTAACTGCCAATAAAAGAATGCAAAGGTCACCACTGGGACCAGCTAGCCCAAAATCTTGTCCCTGCAGACAGAACAGTCAAAAGAGGCTATTGCCTTGTCTTGTCCATTGGAGCAATACAGTTTATTCCACACTGTTTCCAAGCTACCCTTTAAAACATCTAAGGGAACAAGTTCTACAGCTTACTAAAGTGCCTGTTCAAATGTTTCCTTACTCTATCAATTATTTCCCAATATCTAACACGAAAGACACTGCATTTCAAGTGAGTTTTAATTCCTTCTCTCTGCAGTGCACATGAAGAGCTAAGAAATTCAACAGCCTCTTCATAGATACGGTAAGACTTGCCTCTCTTTGCCCTACTGTTTAGTTCCTTTTTACTCAGGGGGAATCCCCAAAGCTTTACACTTTCCATTTACAGCTTATTGCTCTCTACACTCTAAATTCTGAAGTGTGTGGACCAAACTTTCAGTACTGGCTAGTGATTTAAAAAGGACTGTTTTTCAGTGCTTTAAAGCTCTAAGAGAAGAAGCTGATTTGACACTGCTGAAATTTCTGAGCAATATTTACTATTGGATGAGTGCAATTCTGAATCATGGCTTAGAGCACTGTACCTGTTGTGTCCTTACTGACGTCCCAAAAGATCAAAAAGCTACTGAAAAGATACCTCTGAAAATTCTATCTGTACTCAACATATCCCTTAATTTCTGAAGTCTGATATAGAGCTCCAAGTATACAACCTGTGAGTGCACAGCTACACACATTTATGTGGCTAGACTTAATAGTTCATGAGTCAAACTTAATGGGACTAAGATCAGCGTCAATCACAGCAAGATATATTTTCACAGAAGCTTTTCCCACGTATCATGTTAAAATCTCAAATGTACTGAAAAAAATAACAGCACAGTAAACCGACTGTTTTAGTCATGCTGTAAACTTGTCATAAAGATACTATCACTTTGAATAACATCAACTGTTTGAGACATTTTTTTTAGCACTTGGGAAGTACCCAACACAACCATTTAAAAAAAAAAGCATTTCCTGAAAGATGACAAGCTTGAGCACACTTTTACTACTGCTGGTCATTTTCAACACTACCATGTGAATTGATGCCCTTTTTCTAGCTGCTTACACTTCTCCAGTTTAAAGAGCAGCCTGTTCATATGCCAAAACTGAACATATACTCAGCAATATTTGAATAATGCATCAGAATGTATGCTTCTGACACATGCTGCAGTATCAACACTGTTAAATATAGTCTTTTATAGAACTGGAACAGTGAGCGATGACAGCTGAAATGAGGTGGGCAAGTTCTACTTCTGTGTATTCAGAGTTAATTTTCACTAAGTTAATGCTTCAGCCTTTGTCTTTGGGTGACAGATTCACACAGGAGGAGATGAAGAGGCTGACTGGTGGAAAAAGTCTCAGCTTCCTTCCCCCCCAAAAAACCACCCTGTTTCTCAGAACTACAACTACAGAAGCTCAATTACCAACACATGCTAGAAAAAGACACTTATTTAACCTAACTCTTTTCAACCATGGATTATTCTGTTGACAAACCGTGTGGCATACTAAGAAACATTTTCTGACTGACCAAGAAAATATTTTTTATAAACGCTGAATGCAGGAAAGGTATCCTAAGGGTCCATTTGTGCCTTCGAGGGTTCTTTCTTAGGCAGCAAAGACGTTTGCAGTCAGAATAAAACCCAAACGCAACGCTCGGCACAGCCGCGGAGAGGCCCCGGGGCCCCCAGCAGGGCACAGAGACCATTTCCGACAGCCTGAAGGTGACGCCGGGGCCATTTCAGCCCGGGCGATGGGAGCGCCGCCCGGCAGCGCCGCTCCTCTCCCGGGCG
>NW_008683463.1:0-20845 GCF_000695815.1 Acanthisitta chloris | reverse complement strand
ATATTTTAAGAGAAGAAATGATTGAACTAATCCTGTATTACATTTAATCATGTAAGACTTCAAGAAAGCTTGAATATATGGTTGCAAAACTACTTTCTTTCAAAGCAGAAATTTTGCTAAATTTATATCCCAGGCATTTGCTTCAAGTTAAATTCATTTCAAAAAAATTTTGAGTGTGCTGTACCAGTTTCTTCTTCCAGTCCTTTTAAACTGTCATCTTAAATGAAAAGAATTTCTTCAGATGTGTTGTGCTATAAGGATTTGTGCTGAGAAAAAAAAAACTCTCATGCTTTTAATAAGATATTGTCTTTATGTAATTGTCTGTTTCCAGGGGTCAGGATTCATTTCCTCTCAAATATATCATACAGGCATTGATAGCAGTGCTTATATAGTCTTGTTTTTTCAGTTTTTCCACATAGAAATTTTCAATATTAGAGAATACTTGTAGCTTCTAACTACAGTTTGGAGATAATTTTTTACTTCCTAACTAATACAACTCTTAGTTCTAAGGATATAGCTCTTTTGGATTGTGATTTATATAATGGTTTCCAATGTTTTTCCTGTCTGACTCATGGTTTAGTTTGGCACTTGGCAGTTTTTCATGTTCTTGCTGAAATGTATTTTGCTTCTTTACCATCAGATTTCATGTAGCTCACTCTTGGCAGTTTTTCATGTTCTTGCTGAAATATATTTTGCTTCTTTACCATCGGATTTCATGTAGCTCACTCCCACTTTTGGAAACTCTGGAATGTGACTAGTCTGTTTTCTGAAGAATATATTACATTTTGTGAAAGAGATATAACTTTTTTGCTCATTTCAGGTGGCAGAACCAAAATGCTACTGTGCTGTTTCCTGTCAATGATCATTTCATGGGGACATGGTTAATATCCTTTGACTAAATCTCAATGATCTAATTGCATGTTAGAAATTCTTATTTTTCCCCCATAAAATGAGATTAGAAACATTTATATGCATCTCTCTCTATTTATATAGTGTGTACCTCTGCTTCTTATACATACATATGAATGTTTATATACTTATTTTAGGTACACACATTTGAGTGTAAATTATCCTAGTTTTTTATTCCCATTGCCTGAATAAAACTTTTCTTCTCTTTAGTAAAAAGTCTCTCTTCTATTATTTGCCGTGTTTCTGACACTCATTCGGCTTTAGTGACTGACATACAGAGATGACTATATCAAGTGCATGGAGCTGTTTACAGAATCACAGAATCCCAGAATGGGTGAGGTTGGAAGGGCCACAGTGGGTCATCTGGTCCAACCTCCCTGCTCAAGCAAGGTCATCCTAGATCACATAGCACAGGATTGCATGCAGATATTTCTGGAATATCTCCAGTGAGGGAGACTCCACAACCTCTCTGGGCAATCTGTTCCTGTACATGGCCACTCACACAGTGAAGAAGTTCTTCCTCATTCAGATGGAAGTTCCTGTGCATCAGTTTCTGCCTGTTGCCTCATGTCCTATTGCTTGGCACCACAAGCAAAGCCTGACTCCAGCCTCTTGACACCCTCCCTTCACATACTGATAGGCATTGATGAGGTCCCCTATCACTCAGTTGGGCCTTTAAGGAAATTAAATTATTTTATGACAAAGTAATAATTTTTCATAAAATACTTATTTTATCAGAGTATTTTTGAACTTGTAGAAAATACTAAGAGAAACTCAAAAAATTGTGATAACTTCTTCTAAGAATAATAGATTTTATTCCTGTCACACAGATGTGATACCATTTGATTAGAGAGGTTATTCTTTCAGTCACCTGCATATATCTAGTATATTAACATAAATCAACAAGATCTTATCATCTACTGATGTAGAAACTACTGCCTACAAAATCAAAAGTAATGGACTTAAAATACAGATTACGTATGTGCTTAGAATGGTGAATCTGCCCCTCTACTCCACTCTGGTGAGACCCTACATACAACAGTGCATCCCCCACCCAGGACTGGGTTCCCTAGCACAGAGAGGACATCAGCCTATTGGAGAGAAGACAGAGGAGGCCACTAAGCTGATTAGAGGGATAAAGTACTCCCTATGAGGAAAGGCGGAGAGAATTGTGTATGCTCACCCTCTATGAGGAAAGGCTGAGAGAATTGTGTATGCTCACCCAGGAGAAAAGTCTTTGGAGTGACCTAACTGTGGCCTTGCAGTACCTGAAGGGAGCCTACAAGAAAGATGGAGAGACAGTATTTAGAAGAGCATGTAATGACTGCACAAACAGGACTGGCTTCAAACTGAAGTACCGCTATCACCGCAGTACTACTGAGAGTGGGTGTAGAATAGATGTTAGGAAGAAATTCTTTACTGTGAGAGTAGTGAGGCACAAGATTCTCAGGGAAGTTGTGGCTGCCCCATCACTTGCAGTGTTTGAGGCCAGGTTGGAGTGAGCTCTGAGCAACCTGGTCTAGTGGAAGGTGTCTCTGCCTATGGCAGGGGGTTTGGAACCTGAAGTTTTGTAACCTTGAAGTCCCTTCCAACTAAGGTCACAGCATGATTCTATGATTCATTCTATGACTCCAAAGACAGGCTTTGCAAAAGTGTATTATCTAAATAAGTTACTTAAACAATGATGAAGTACAAACTGGTAAATGTAATAGATATATAAGAATTGAATAATAAGGAAAATAAATAATAGTCCATTATAATTAGCACAAAATAAAATTCATAAAAAAATTGTCACAAATGAATAGATGCTGGTAGGCAATAATCTGTATTCTCAGTTCATTTTAAAGCCTTTTCTGAAACCTTGTTCTCATATAAAAGATAAGGGTAAAGCAGTACCCATGTCTGACAGGAACCATGTCTGTCAAAGATTGCATCAGTAGCAAAGCTGTCTAGTTTAACAAAACATGATAAATAGAGCAGAGGCCCCACTGAGGGCTTAGAATTTGCTATATTGACAAATGACTGTTAGCCCATCACTGTTCTTAAAAATAATTTATCTTACAAACATAATTTTGATATTTTGAGTATTACTGTACATGTCTTTCATGGAGTAACTTATGGACTTTTTGAGGGTAACTTCTGAACCTTTTGATTGTAACAGAGTTCTGTTCCATCATACTCAAGATTGAGGGTAACTTCTGAACCTTTTGATTATAACAGAGTTCTGTTCCATCACACTCAAGTCTGAAAATCTGTCTCTGTAAATGTTGACCCTAAAATGCTCTAAAAGCCATATAGACACTGGATAGTGATATAGAATACCATAATTGCCTCAAAATGGAGAATATTTCCTGAAGCACAATCCATTCCACTGACCCCCAAAATTCCATTTGAAGAGAAAACCATACCTTAAAATTGTCTTCAAAACAGAAACATTATCCACTGACCCCCAAAATTCCATTTGAAAAGAAAACCATACCTTAAAATTGTGTTCAAAACAGAAACATTCTATGTTTTCTATTTTATATGTAAGGTACCCTCTATCCTTTTTGTTTCATAAAAACAGATAACCATTCTTGCAAGTATTTGGATCTCATGTGTGAAATAGATAACATAATTTGGTATAAAAATCAAAATCATGAGGTGATTTCTGTTGAATTTATAATCTCAAGAGACTGTAGAGATGAATGTACTTTCATGGCTTAGGTGAGAAATTAGCCCAATTTTGCCACAGGCAACACAAATGTAGATGTTTCTGTTTGTTGTGACTGTTTCCCTCTTGTTTGCATTTTGTTCTGCCAGTTTAGCTTAGTGGCTCTGACAGCATCACTATAACCACCAGCTCTGGCAACTCTACCACCCCCACATAATAGCAGTCTTAGTGGCTCTGACAGCATCACTATAATCACCAGCTCTGGCAACTCTACCACCACCACATAATAGCAGCTTGCCATGTTGTGGAACTAGCATCAAATAGCTAATGATTTGCCTGAGCACAGTTTTTAAAGCATTCATTGGCCTGCCTCCTGGAAATCAAATTCATTTTCACCCCCTCTTGAAATGGTTTTAGGCACTCTACTTTGACACATGCATCAGAAGCCAGTCCAGTATCACTGATCCTGTAGGAGTGTTGCTTGAATGCTGACTAGACTGTGCCTATGTTGACTCTTATTTGGAAAGATCGTACCTCGTGGGAACAGAGTATGTATGTGTGTGTTAGAGCCCAAAATACTTACTGGAGCAGCTGTAAATTGTCTACATTTTTCAGCCACAAAAGAGAGCAGGGATTACACCTGAGTAATGCACATTTACTTTTGTTTGGATTCAGATGCCTATTTGCTCCTTGAAAGGCTGTTTTAATCTCCTCGAAAGTGATTCAAGCTTTTCCTCTGCTCCATGGGACTTCATCATCAATTATGACGCTCTGAGATGGCACACTGCCACAAGGGCAGAAGAGACGGTGCTGCACTGTCAACAAAAACATGTGGCTTGAGTAGCTTTCCATTAGGATATGGCTGGACCCAGACCTCTGTTTATTAAGCCAATGTTTGGACCAAACCACTTAGCAGGAGGATCAAAATAGTAATGCACTGCAAATCATCTAGTGTGTGTACAGTGTGCATGCAATCATTAGCATAGAGTAGGTCATGGGCCAGCAGCTCTGCAATCTTTGACTTAGTGTGGTCTCTGTAGGGAGAAAATTTCATCAATATTAAAATGCAAATATGCATTCCTTTATTATTTACTCAAAATTGAGAGCTGTGGTAGAAAAGATGCTTAAAATAGCACAGTAAGGACCAGCTTGAAAAAAACAAGACCAAAAAGCCACCTCACCTCACATTCACAAACACTAAACCAAACCCCAGACTTCCTTTTGTCAGTTTCAACAATCTGATTTATCTCAGGACCCTTTGAACATGCCAGCAAAAAACATCTTAAGGAGATTTGTTCAGAAGCCTCTAGGGACCTCCATGATGACAAAGAACTACAACCGGAGCCTATCCCCTGACTCTTTCTTTAAGCAGCCTGTCTGCAAAAATTGTAACAAATGCCTTGTTCAGACTGAGGACTTCAATGTAACTTTAACTAAAACAATATTTTTAAAATAATACAAAAAAGATCTTTACTTATAACTGTAGCAGCAAAAAACCAGACTATTTTGCATGCTACCAGCCAAGCTACTGGCACAAGCCAGAACAGCTGCTCATGATAACGATCATGATTACTACCATGGTCATCCCACCAGCAATCAATGCAGAACATCATATGCCACAAGCCTTGTGGAATCTTAAGAAACTTTCTAATCTAGCAAACTGCATTAGACAAGGGAAGAGGTATAAGGAATGAAACGAACCCACAGACACACTGGATTATACAAAGAATCATCTGGAAGTAGGAAGGTCTCTTGCAGCAATGTCTCCAACAGCTGGGTCTGGGATTTTAATTATGTTTGCAGAAATTCCAGCATGAATGTAACTGTTAAGATGCTTTCAGATTATTCTTAAAGGCAAAGGATTTTACCTATGGAAATCCTTCTAGGAAGAGATAACAAAAGGGTAGAAGTTGGAAGAAAAATAAAGGTAAGGAGTTCAGACAGCAGTGGACCCCTTTCTTGCTCATTTTCCTTCCAGAAAGATGTTTTCAGAGGGCTTAATTTGGTTTCTGCTAAAGCTTTTCTATCTCCAAATCTATGAAGTCAGAAAGCGCAAACTGCTTTTTTAATTGACTTATTCATTCTTGGTGTTCATACTGAGTTAATACCTAATAGTCTATATAAATCATCATTAATCTTATACATATTTCATTGTCATTACTTACCCTTCCTTACTACTGCCCCTTCATTTTTTTATAAAAAAATGACATTTTAGCAAATCAGTATTTATCATCTAAGGCTTATACTTTTTCTGTGTGAATAAAAAGCAGCGAGCTGAAGTGATTTCTAGGAAAACAGTGAATCATTCCAGTACAGCTGACCTAGCTATTCCCATTTAAATCAAACTAACAGTGTTTTTTCATTTATGAGGTAATTTAATTGTCTCACTACCTGTCTCTTTGCCATGCATTCAGTTGTGCTGTGCTTTTTCTTTTAATGCAGAGAAGATCATTGAAACTTTATTTTAAAGGGGGTGTAGATAGAGTTAACTCAAACTAGTCAGAGCAACAAAAAAAACCTTGGGGTTTTTTTATGCCATTAGCTGCAGAATCATTTGATATCAGTTAATGGACTCCTTAAATGAGACAAAAATTAATTGTGTTCAAACCTAGCACAGTTGTTCTGTTGTGATCGTGATGGAAAAACTGACCAGAAATGATTGTGGGTGTGGGGACTGACAGTATTTACTATCTTTTACTTTACATTTATTCAGAAAGTCAAAAGGTTTTTTAGAGCTTCAGATTTAGAAAATCCCAAATCCTCATATTTCAGACAAAGCAATTCCATTTTCCTTCAGGAAGTTTCAAAGTGAAAGTGTCAAAATAGAACTTCCTTATTACTTTTCCCCCTGCTTTCCTGAAAATGACTTTTGCTAAACAAAGCAAATTTCATGAAGAATTTCAACTGCAAAAACTTCATGGTTTGACAACATAAGGTTCTACTAGAGTTTGCTGAATTGGCTATTATCAGCCTTCAGGAAAGGAAAACAGCTAGAATAAATTAGAATACTTTCTTGCAGAGCTGGCTTCACAACAAATGAGCATTGAGAATTAAGGAGCAATAACTGGTTTGGGTTTGTTTTGTTTTGTTTGTTTTTGTTTTTGTGTAGAAGCAACTTTAAAGACCAAAATTCCACCTAGACCAGACGAAAAGCTAAACTCATTTTTATTCTTCCTTGAAGCTGATACTTGTCATGTTGTGAAGTGGAACTATGGCCTCCAAGTTACCCAGGCAGCTCTAGATATAAACTTCTTCAGTCTTCAGGATCTTTCACAGTGTTCAGTAGTGTTCCAATAACTGACCAGCAGAAGTACCCACAGAGACAAGCTGGGTCAGGTCAGTGGCAAAGGTAAGTCTTGTTCCTGACAGGTGCAGAAGATACAGTGGGCTGGGTCAGGTCAGTGGCAAAGGTAAGGCTTGTTCCTTACAGGTGCAGAAGATACAGTGATGACACCTCTGACTTTGACTCTGTATCACCTTTCATGCAATTAATGGTGTGAAGGTTTTCAGGCTCAGAGAGTTGCTGCTGTGAGCTAATCAATTAAACAATTTATTAACTACTAGCTATCAAAAATTAGTAACACAGAATGACTTCAGCTATGTGCCCTACAGACTGAGCAAAATCTTGATACCAATTGCCAGACTTAGAAACACATACCTGGTGCCAGATACCTGTAACAAATATTTTTGTCCATTTTTTTTTACAGCACAGCCACTTTCCTGGACAATGTCTTTGGCTAACAGTTAAATTTTCTTAGGCAACCTTATTGTTCTGGTTACATTTAAATATCTCTGCTTCCTCTTCTGCTTTCTGCAGATGTTCAGCATCACAAATAACTCACAAATATCCTCATTGTTTTCCTGTTTAGCCACTTCTCATAAAAAAGAATGTTACAAAAACTAGACTGGTTAACACTGTATAAAGCAACAATTTTATTAGTCATTACTGTGTCAGCTTCTGTATTTTTATCTAAAACTAGGAAAATGCCTCAGTCATTCAACTGAATGATCATCAAGACAGGCTCAACACCCATAAGCAGAAGCTTGTTACACCAGTACTAAGAGTTCTTTAAGGGAATCCCCTTAAAATACACATTTATACACACATACAATGCACTTGCTAGAGCAAAGAATGATGTTTTGCTCTGCTTTGATTAAAGGCTTCAAGATGAAATATTTTTTTTATTAAAATCACTTCCAATAACAAGGAACATAGTAAATAGCTTTTGCTCACACTAGTAGGACCTAAATAGTGAGGTGAACTAAGTTTCTGAGTAAAGATCATATTTAAAACAAATTACTAGATCAAGGATAATTTGGTGAGACAAGGTATATTTATCTTCAAGTTAAGAAATTGAGGTTTTAAAATTCTTGAGTTTTGATATATTTTTTCTTGCTTTTTATGCATGGCACAACATAACAGGCTGCTTTTTAGACCTCCCACAGATTTTATGTAGACAGTGAGCACTTGTTTATTTCTCAAACTGTGACCTAGCATAAAAGTCGTATGTTAGCAAGTTTAATTCTGTTTATATGCTTCCTCTAAATAAACACTTCATGTGTGAATTTTATTTTTTTTAAAAAGGCAAATGAACAAATTTGAGCATCCAGTTAACACAGGAACCATTGCCTTGCCATCTGACATAAAGTGTGCACAAACTCCTGATCAGTAGCTTTTAAAGTTCAGCTAATTTTAAACATTTGTATTTTGCAAGTCCAGCTGCTTTGATTAAACACAGTGAGAAAATCTATTTGTTTTATTTAATGGACCAAAATCTTATAATGAGATTGCATCTGTGAATAATGTTGTATATGAATTATAGTTTATCCCTACAAATATTTGGCAATACACAAGTAAAATAAATTTTACATTAGCATTCATGCCAGGGAAATAATTTTCTCATTATTTGCAACAAGCAGAGAGAAAGGTGTAAACACAGTCAAAGCAAATGCAATTAAATTGAAAAATTGCAGGAAAATGTGGTATCAGTGCAAGTGCACTTAGAAAAAAGTCTTCAAAGGTTATTTATACAATATTTTATTCCATTGACTGTATTATATTCTCCTTATAAAATCAAAGGCATATTCATCTGATTGCCAGACCACTGTTAAATCTTTGTTTTGAAGTCTAATTGTAAATAGATACATAAATTAGAAAGAATCTTCACTGACAATGTTATAAAAATTGAAACTATCTGTATTACGTGAATCACAAAGACCTGTCATGCTGTCTAGACTTTACCTGCCAAAACAGAATGAGGCACATGGGGAAGCTGTTATAGGCAGATCTGAAGAACTGAAAGAATTGTTGAGTAATAATTTTTTAAAAACCCACATGGCAAATGAAACTGCTATAATCACTTTATTCATAGATTACTATTGTTAAATAAGACTGGCTTTATTTACTAAAGACTGTGATTTGCAGCTTTATCAGAATATTTGTATAAATCCAAAATTCATTAATTTGAATTGCTCTATAGCAAAGATGATTTATTAATAGTCTAGCAACTGGGATGAAACTTTAAAAGAAGCTCTGTGTCTCTTTAATGATTAATAAGAGAAGCTGCAAATGTTTCATCATGAAAATCACACTATTTAAAACCTTTAAGCAAAAGTATGAGCAATTACAATACTTGTGGAAATCCAATTTAGTTATATAAATATATATTTTTACCAGTCTTTTTCTTTTAAACTCGGGTTAATTAAAGCATGTCTTGACAGTGACTAAGATTTAACACCATCTCTAATTCATCCAAAGTTCACCAAATTAAAGCATGTCTTGACAGTGACTAAAATTTAACACCATCCCTAATTCTTCCAAAGTCCATCAGAATGAGAGAAAACAAGGGCAGCAGAAGGAGAAGTCCACTCCATCTGCATATTCACACCTATAGAGAGCAGCCTAGGGAGTGCTGTGACTAGAGTGAGCAAAAAAGGATTAGCATGTCAGCAGGGTGTGATGTGGCAGTATGCATGGCAGTTTGTGTGGAGAGGCACACAGGAAGGACAGTCACCCTACAAACTCAAAAAGTGAACTCAATTGGTGATCATTTTCCTCCCTGAAGGAGCTCAGTTATGGTATCCACCAGACAGAAAGCTATGGTGTCCTCTGTATTCACCAGAATTGTTGTGACTACCCAGACAGAGTTTCCACAAAAACATGCATTGATCCAAGCCTCAGGCTGCAAGGCATGCCAGAGCCTTTCTCTGTGAATGGATGGCTGTAGTGGGAACAGCTGTGTGAGGCATGACCAAGTGAAGTAATCTTTCTACATCCTTGCCCAGAGGAAGAAGAAGGATTAATGAGCATCAGGAAGTCTGAGAAAAAGAGACTGGCAGAACCACGCTCTGCCTTCCCTCAGACAGAATTAGGAACAACCACAAGAAAAAAACCACAAGATCAACGGTATCCTGTATTCTTCCCCAACAGAAAGACAGCAGTATCTTAAAGGAAATGTGAATAAAAGCAAGTCTATGCCCAGGGTGGTAGACAAAGCCTACCTCACCTATCCAGGTGCAACAGTACAGGCAGGTAAGTGCCAGCGACAGCAGGCATGATGCTCTGGCTGTGGAAGACTAGTCAATGGATGCTGTGTATATGTTGGTCCATCTGCACTGAAGTTGTTGCCAAGGTGAGAAAAGACTACCCGCCATATCACACCACCTTCACAAGGAAGAAAAGACAGGTTATATTTGTATGTGACTCTCTTCTGAGGGGAACAGAGCATCCAATATGCCAGACAGACCCTCCTGTTAGGGAAGTTGGCTCCCTCCCTGGGGCCTAGGCTAAGGGCATCACTAGGAAACTCCTTAGCCTGGACCAGTCTTGGAGTATTACTCTGATATAACTGGTCCTGGGAAAAAGACCTCAGTGACGCACCAGCACATTCAATAGTCAGAAAGAAAGACTGCTTCCTTGGAGGAAGGAACTGTGCACCCAAGAGACTAGATCTGAAGCCTAGTTTTACCTGAAAACTCGTAAGTATGAGATAATTTATGCCCTAAAGCCATCACCTTTACTGCAAAGCAGCACATATAGACAATGAGCTATATCTGGGTACCACTGCACAATTCCAGCTCAGGAAGACCACCAATAAGTAGTGCAGATCATGTTCCACACCACACCATCTCACAATGCAACTGTAGGCTCACCATCCCACTGAGAAAATCACAACTCATTGTCAGATTTGTTTTACTGTTGAATGACTAATGTAAAAATAGCTTTGAGGCATCACACCCTTTTCACTTTCAAAAAATTACACATACCCCCAAAAGTCAAAACAGTGCTGCATACTATACAAAGGACATGTGAAGGGAAAGCTAATTAAGTGGATGAGGATTTGTTAGCTATGTATCATCACAGTTGCTGTACACTTTTAAGAGCCATAATAATTATGAAACTGTACTAGCAGCCATAAATTACTAGCTGTGGTGGAACAGAAAGGACATTATTAATATGCCAGAGAATCGGGATGGGAAATGGCTTACCTGCCAGATACAGTGTCATATGCTGATTTGAGCTGCTTGCTGATGAAATTTTCATGTGTATTTCTTCTGACATCTTCACAAATGTCTTTCTTGAGTACAGTCTGAGACCTATAATCCACATATATATAAGAAAGTCTAGGTGCACCCAAAAGTGAATTGAAAGATACTGCAAAAAGGGAGTTACACTGGTAAATCAGCTTCATTTTTGTTTTCCCTCTTATAGAAATGGGTCAAAAATGGGCACTTAACCTTCCTTTTCCGAAATTAATCATAGAGAAATTCCTTCACGTTTTTTCTAAAAAATTTATTCTAGTACTTAGAAGACTATAATGCATCTGAAACACTAATAATGCAATCCAGAAAACACTAACTGGTACTTCAGCAAGTTCTTTACAGGACATCATTACTGTCATATTTGGCCACCACTAGGTCTCATATTTATATATATTTACATCTGTGTTGTATTCAACTACTTCAACCATTTTATAAATGAGAAATGGAGTTCCACAGAAAAATATTTTCACACAAACCATGTATTTGACAGCTTCTCTCAACACTTTAAACAAAGTAAATGTTTCAATTAATTGTGCCCTAAAAAGGTTATTTCTTAGACTCCATTTTCATTAGCACACTTTCATTAGCAGTTCTTATAGGACTACATGCAATCAAGGTATAAACCCAAAAGTAAGTTATATAAGTTATTTTCCACAAGTGCAATTCAGCATTGATTAGTGAAGGAGAGAAGGCATACTCTGCGGAATTTTTGTTTTCCCATCCTTCATGTAGGGGCAAAATACAGCTTCAAAAGATGATTCTCCAGCTACTTTAGTTCTGGTAGAAGTCCTATTTCTGTCTAGCTATTTTTGCTACACGTGCATAAAAAAAAAAAAGATCATTCAAACAAAAGAGTAAAATATACAATGAGTTTAGATAGTTCTCTGTGCCAGATGTAGTTTTGGGGTTTTCTGTTGCTGTAGGGTTTTTTTTCCCCTTAAGATTATTGTTAACCTGGGAATGTGCATGTTCATGCACCTAGGTTTGTGGCAGAAGATGGCTGAATCCATGCCTGTGATGAAGCAGAACAGACATGCTGAAACTTTTTAGTTTCAAACAGGATTTTGTTATTTTCATTCGTTCTGAAGTGTCAAACTTTAAGCACAGAGCATTCTCAGCTTTTCAGCTGGCAAGAGTAAGTTCCCAGGCTGAAACCTGAATCAGACAGCTGAAGGCACTTTGACTATTAAAAATATTTTTAGGAAGCTCAGAAGTTTTTATCTGAGTTTCAATCAAGAATAAATCCTGCAATGTAATAAAAGAACTATTAACACCAAAAGGTTCATGACACTGACTGGAACCCAACAAACAATTTAATGCTCAAAATTGATGAGCACTAGTAAATCTATACTGTAAATAAAAATAATATTTTAATTCACTTTTTTCTTCATACTTCCAGATGTTACTTGTAGAACTGAAATCTGGTGAAAGCTTGAAATTCTTTTCAGAGGTGAAATGATCAGGAGGCTGGAGCACCTCTTCTAGGAAGATAGGCTGAGAGAGTTGGTCATTCAATCTGGAAAAGAGAGGGCTCTGGGATGCCCCGCCCCTGAAAATGTTCAAGGCCAGGTTGGATGGAGCTCTGACCAACCTGGACTAGTGGAAGGTGTCCCTGCCCATAACATTGTGGTTGGAAATAGATTTTCAGAGGTGAAATGATCAGGAGGCTGGAGCACCTCTTCTAGGAAGATAGGCTGAGAGAGTTGGTCATTCAATCTGGAAAAGAGAGGGCTCTGGGATGCCCCGCCCCTGAAAATGTTCAAGGCCAGGTTGGATGGAGCTCTGACCAACCTGGACTAGTGGAAGGTGTCCCTGCCCATAACATTGTGGTTGGAAATAGATGCAATCCTAGTGGAAGGTGTCCCTGCCCATAGCATTGTGGTTGGAAATAGAAGATCTGCAATCTCTTCCAGCCCAAACTGTTCTATGATTCTTGCCTAGGCATTTCACCGTAGCACAAGGAGAGAATATATTAGCTCTGTCAAACCTATTTTGAGTGATCCAGAAGAAAAGTTATGATCCATTCATTATCAAAGACAGGGTTAATACACCAGGAATATCAAAGATATCTTCAGACTCTTCTGTAGTGATGATGACTCTACTTGAAAAAAACTTCACTTTGTCTTTTAAAGGCTTATGAAAGACTAAAGCTAATAGTGAGATAGAGAGAAGTTGTTTAATGCATCTTTCTTGGAATTTTTAAGCTACTGAATTTTTGTGCTTGCAAATGCTTGATGATGTTGAGAATCAAACAACACATCAGTGTGCCTGAAGAGTTAAGAAGACTCCGAGCATGTCAGCAGCTATGAGAGATGCAGTCTAGACAGATGTCAAAGAGAAAGCTATGTGGGAAGAAGGCTAATATAACCCAGAGTTTTTGTTTCCAAGTGAAGACCACAAGGCTGAAAACAATAAAACCATTTCTAGCAAATAAAAATCTCCAATATCTGAACAGACCATTCCTCTGAGCAATTTTTTGTGCAATTCAGAGTTAGTGTTGCTTTGATGGTGATCTGCGACATGCATTTAAACAACATCTACAGTATCTATTCTGAGCAAATAGTTTAACTGGCTAAGGTTTGTCCTTTGAATGATCTGGCAGTGACCTTTCTTGCTAATACATGCACTAAAAGGAAGCATGGAATGTACACACAGAGAAAAATAATTTAAAAACTCAAATTAATCTACTAAACTTCTTTTATTTTTATATTCTGTGCACATAAAAGGCCAAATCAACAGTTGTGACCTTGTGAGCCTGTCAATTTATCTTCTATTTTTTCATAGTACGATTACAAAACCCAAATACTTACATTCCATGGCACATCACATTGAGAACAAACTAAAGCATATTAGCAAAATGAAGTGAGTAGTTTTGTTGTTCTATTTTTAAATAAACTCAACACAATAATAATTCTAGGCTGGTTTTCTGCAGAAATTTCAGGGCTTTACATCATGGAGTCAGCAAGCTGCAGCAAGAAGCAAGTAGAGAAGAAATTTTTAGTTGCACATTTTATACAGGTATATATCAATACTATTTCCTCATCTAGCTTTAGCATCTAAGACACTCATAGTGAGGAAAAGTATCATCTATGGGTACATCTATCTGCATTGCAGACCACAAAGCCTGGTGAAGTAGAGAGAAACTCTGATTAGTGTCACCTCCAGATGTCTTGCTTCTGGGGCTTGAGCTTTCTAGGCTGGAACAGTTCAGGTACAGTTTCACAAACAATGCAGTCTGCACTGCACTCATACACATATTTTGGTGCATTCACTTTAATGCTGCACCTAGGGAAAAAAGTAAAGTTCATTCTTTGTGGCTAAAGCCTAACAGAGAAAACAAAAAAAACAGAGCTAAAGCATACAGTATTCTCACAGGAGAAGTGAAACAAGGAAACTCACTATGAGTTTTGGGTCCCAGAAGACTGCTCATTCTAAAGATACCTGTTTCTTCAGATAGCTGCACTCATATTAAAGTGCAGCTCATGCAATAAATACCTCTAGAACCTGCAAGCATGACCCAAACTATTCCATTTTACAAGCTGTATAAAGCAATAACCACAATGATCATTTCCAGTTGCACACCATCTCTGTCACCAAATCATTTAGTTTAAAGTAGATAATCCAGCATGTTTTAAAGTGAAGTACCATCACGCTAGCTCATATTGTCCAGAAAAGTAGTGGAGAGATCAATGTCAGAAGATGACTTTGACCCTAAAGATGCCTATAGTCTTAATGTCCACATTGACTGTCATCTATCTTCAGTAGTTTGTAACATCTAACAGCAGCCTAGGCACAAAGGGGAAGTAAGATAAAAAATATTGAAATATCTAATTATAACCTATCCTTTAACGACATGATTGTGATCTTCATGCCCATGCAACTTCCTAAATGAAAGCTTTTATACGAATAGCCAATATCTGAATGATCATTGTGAGTCTTATAAATCTGAAGAAAAACATACAGGTGTGAAGCTCCTGTACTTACAAAATGGCACCTAGACAGAAAGTACCAAGTACCAAGCAAAAAAAAAAAAAAAAAAGAAGAATCTGTTGGCAGGATGGCATTAAAAGCTGGAAAAATTTCACTCCTTCAAAGTAAACTTCTATGTAAGATATATATAGAAACTTATTCAAATAATTGGGTTTCATTCCTTCACCAAAGACTATAAACAACTTAAATCTACAAAATTTACTAAAGAGAGATTGTTAGAACTCCCCTGCACACGTGGTTTATCAAGACATTGAGAAAAGCATTATAAATGTATGTTTGGATTCTACATAGAATTAGTCATGAGAAACAAAATTATGGCATATATATGCATTAGAAGTTCAAGAAAAAGCTCATTAATGTTTTGTTGATTTTGAAATGAGTGTTGATAAAACCCAGTATGTCAGATTAATACATCATTTTTGAATGCATAATGGTAACATGCAATATGCAGCTAATGAAAAGATGAGTGCTTGGGGAAAAAGTAGCAATATAAACAGATTGTGAAGCTGGTAAACAGTGCAACATCAAGATAGATGTATGCCAAGGTTCTATACTTTATACAGAAAGTATAACAATCTGCAGAAGAATCAAAACATTGTAAATGAGACATTTGAATGAATGAAGTGAATATTAACAACACTGTTGGTACTGATGACCTTGTTTGAATATCATTGACTAGCACAGAATTCAGGAATTCCCTGTGAACAGCATCGGCAAGGACTGCAGAAGAGTGAAAAATGTCAAGGAAACCATGGCAACATCATGAAAAAAAGAAGCCTACTCCATAAAATCAACCGTAGAGACTCCCACATCTTGCTGGACTGACTGAATAGGTCTCTCTAGACAAATAATTTTATAGCAGCTGTAAGGATCTAAAATAAAATGCTAAAAACATAAGAAAAATAACTTGTTGAATCACAAAAGTCTCTGCAGTGTAGAAAATTTAATTTCCACATCTTATGATTAATGCTGGCTTTCTTGTACACTTGTGAAGGCTAGAGCTGGTCAGAGAAAAATTAGGACATTTGAAGATTCTTCTAACAGTTTTGTTTTCTAGGTACCTATGCTAGAAACAAATCTGTGTGGAAATCCCAAATGAAAGCTTTGACTTCTGAAGACTAAATATCCTAATGTTTCCCTACGAATCTAAACATGTTAATGTTTTCCATAGCTTTCCAGCCATCTCATTGATCTCTGGTTAATCATTACCTGTCATTCTCCTTCTTTTCCATGAGGGCTTGTGACCTTATCACCTCTTCCTTTTCATCCACCTCTTCTCCCCAGGCAGTAATCACCTTGTGTTTCAAATTGTCTCACCAATTAATATAATCAGGTTAAGCTGAACAATTGTGCTCAACTTGAGCACAGCTTAAGGATGTGTCATGCCTTTTCTGCTGTTGAAGTATTCCTATCTGAATTGCTGGCAATTGCTCTCATAATTTCTGCCCTTTCTCATCCTACTGATGTCCTGAACAAAATGATTTCTTAGAAATTGTAAGTACCTTTTCTGACAGCTCTGTGATCTGGTCTTTGAAAAGTGGCACTAAAAATAGAAGTTAAACTTCTCTTCTTACAGCCACCAATTCAGAAAATTTTGAGTTTGGGTTGTGGGGGAGTTGTTTTGCTTTGCTTTTTTTTATTTATTTGTTTATGTATTACCTTGAGAAGCAGTTTTCTCATTATAACTCTGGAGAGTGCTCCACCTGCCTCCACAGCCCTAAACATACTGTTCAGTTCTCTCCTCCTTTCCATTTGATATTTTCTCTGTTTATTACAACTGCATAGTAAGGATAGGAAATCTTGCAAAATCCACATATTCACCAATATCTTTTCTTAACAATCTATGTGACTGCACTCACCAGAAGGAAGTTCATGTCTGAATAATCAGGATTCTCTTTGAATTGAAGTTCAGTTTAAACTTTTTAGATAATCTAAATGTCATGAATACATGCTCTTAGTTTAAAAAAAAATCCTGCAGTAACCATCATAACACAGGCCTTTACTTAGTCATCCTTCAGGTTTCATACAAATTCAGTCAATAAATACTGATTGTAACTATCCTTATTGTAATTTGTAGTTAGGCAAACCATAACTACTATGAATAGCAGTTCAAACAATTTCAATAGACACAAAAGTCAGTTAGCTGAGTTTATTAACTTAATGAGCCTGGGAGACACAATTTTCCTTATTTGTTTTTTTTCTCTGTCTCAATTAAGCTTTAACTTTGCTTGCTTGCATGTTTACAGGCACAGCTTCATTTGTATCAGTCTGGCTGAAATTGTAGGAGCTGAAAAAATGCTGCTTCTCCACTTGCTAAAGTCAGATGGAAAATGAACCTTGCAACAACAGCAATTTTTATTAATGATCCACATAAAGATCAGTATCATTACATTGTAATGTACAGCTGGCTTCATCTTACTGAAAAAATAAGATAAAAATAGCTATTAAGGTTATTTTAGATACAGTAGGTTGAATCAAAAAATATCCTTTTGCAAAGTCAGATACAAATAATTGCTTTAATATTAAAAATTTTTAATCTGAACTTCTATAGTTGAACACAATTATTGCCTATTATGAAGTATGTTCAATTCATGCAATGAATAGATTGGCTTCATGAGAAATGAATCAGGAAAAGAAATTTGAATATGGGAGAAAATGATCTAACTCCAAATTAAAACAGTTCAAAATTATTCAAGTACTTCTTTGCAAACCCAAAGACATCTGGGATGGGTGGTTTGATTTTTTTTCTGTCCTCTATAGTTAATAAGTGAGACAGTAAAAATTATCTTACCAAACAGAAGTGGACAAAACCAGAAGCAACTTTGAAGTCCTATGGCCAAAACTGCTTCCATGGTATAATTCCCTCTTGTTCAAATTTAAAAGGGTAATTTGTGAGTTTCTGGTCACCTTGCCTTTTAACATGATGCGTATTTTAAGGGAATGCTCCACAACTTAGTTTAAAAAATTTAAAAAGCCATGTGAGCCAGTTACTATTTTTGAATCTATTTTTCAGGTGTGAGGTGGAGTTATCAAGAACCAGAATTTTCCAAGTTATGTTCTGAAAATAAATCTTCCTGCAGATTAATACACAGATTTATCACCAAAGGGTGGCCTTAATTTAGCTGAAATCCCAAATTCAGAGCACAAAACACAAAGCTTGCATTGAAGCTATACTCACTATGAGACTCTACTAAAATTTGTGATAAAATGAAAATAATTTTACAGGAAGTAATTAAGCTATTTTAATTTTCATTCTCCAAGGAAGCAGAAAAAAGTCTGAGGCAGATGGAGCTAGAGGTATTGAAACAGTTTATAAGAACAGGGGAATTTTGGCATAAATATTTTGAGGGAGAAAAATAAGAAAACAAGATAAAATTACTTGGAACAGCAGAGTGAGAAAAGAAGTGAAGCAAGCAAACAAAAATGCAAAATTTCAAATACTGGCAACATCCTATCTAGAAAGTAATACCTTGATTTATTAAGAAGGAGTACAAGCCAAGAACAAAAGGGGAGTGCTTTGGGGAGGTGTCTCTCATGAAAGTTTATTTTGTTTTCTTTCTTGTATTCCCAGCTGCAGGAATGTTGACTTGGGATTGAGATACTTTTTGCAAACTCCTGCAAGCAATTATGTTAGGTGTATCAAAAGTTGATAAAATCTTTTCACTTCTTTCTAATGAAAGCTTTTCTCTTGTGGGTTCTTGTTTATGGAAGTCAATTGAAATATCTTATTCCCTGATGCTCTCTTTATGTGTTTTGAATAATGCAGTAAATTCTCACGTATTCTGCAATGCCCAAAAAGCAAGGTTAAATACACAATGTTTCAGTTGTGTTTTATAGCAAATTAAAAGGGATATGTCAGATCGATGTAGCAACAAGGTCATGTCAAAGGAAATCTCTTGGTGATGCTTTCATTAGGTTCTCTGTTTTAAGGTCCAAATGGCTATGGAATATTGGCTGCTTAGAGTATTTTTTAGATATTCACTTCTCCTGCCTGTTTTACCCAGCAGGTGATATAATCTAGTGCCCTTGCATGATACCATTTGCAGATCAGACATTCTTGTCATGAGAGACTTTGGGTGACTAACCTCATCCAACCCCCTGAAATATTTTTTTCAGAAACATAAGACCTATGACTTAGTCTGCTCCTTTATAATTTGATTTTTACCCCCTCTGCAAATAAAGAGCATGATCAAGTGAGAAGGCAGTCAAAGACCAAATATCTGGGGAAGCTCAGAAGACACAGCTACAAAGTGGACACTTTAGGCTTCACACTGCTCCTCTTCCTAAAATGCAAAAGAAAATCCAGAAAAATAGCATGAAAAGAATCTTACAAGAGGCTGTATAGGAGCTGTGCAAGATGATTACAGGTGTGACTAAAAGACTGCCTACAAGGTTGCCCAGAGAAGTTGTAGATGCCCCATCCCTGGAAGTGTTCAAGGCCAGGTCAGATGGGGCTTTGAGCAATCTGATTTACTGGCAGGTGTCCCTGTCCATGGCAGTGGGGCTGGAGTTAGTTGGTCCATTCCAACCCCTAAACTTCTATGTTTGTATGGTCTATTTCATATCAGAGATTCATATAATCATGCCAGATTTTCTGTGGTTTATATTTTTTATTCTTTCTATAGTACAATGAAGTCAGATTTCAAAACATAAGCCCTTTCGAGTACTTAAAATAACCAATACATTTTTACTGAATTCCTGTATATTGTTAAAAAATCCATACCAAGTCCATCAAACCTACACCTAGTATCAACCCTTAGACATTTTGCTTCTTGTGTAATAATTAGTATAAAATGTTAACATCAAGTTAATACTAAGAAATATACATTGGTTGATGAAGTGCAGATTAGGTGTCTTGCCTAATAGTTATTTTTGTTAATTAGTTTAAGGAAATAAGGACTTTGATAAATTTATGGCAGCACCCTATTTGATCCATCTTCAGCTGGCTTAAAAATTACTATTTGGGGGCCAGTTCGTGCAATCCCCCTTTTTATTCTCCAGACAAAAACCACGGAGTATTCTTAACTCAGTATAGGGCCTCTTTCTGCAGGGCATGGATTCTGGAGTGTTCTCTGTATTAAACTACCGTCGTGACAGCAAAGGAAATAATGGACATGCATTTTTCCATTTTTATATGAATGTAAGAGTTTTGCTGTCATAATTGCAGTTTTAATATTTTGTGTTTGTGTAAGTTATTCTTTGGGTAAAAGGAGTCCAAAATAAAAATATATATATGAACAAAAATTCCTAAGATATGTAGACTGGCAAAGCAAGAGCTGAAGTTCTAGTAATATAGTACCTATGTTATCTGATGCAACACAAGATATTTTATAATTTGGGATGAAGAAGTCTTTCATTTCATATTCTTTAAGTGACTAAAAACTCACATAGGCAATTCTTTACCTCTTAAATTGTCTGTCATGCTATGATTAACTAAATGATTGTCTGCCCTTAAAACAAAGCAATTATTGGCAAAACAATTATTTTTATTCAATGCACACTTTCAGTCAGTGCTTTTGGGAACAAGATTTTCATCAGTTACGACTTTATTCTAAATATATATCCATATATCTAATTTCAAAATATATCCATAGACAATTTATAGGTATAAGATTTCACTTTTGCATGGGCACAATGCTGCAGTATCAAACCTGTATGTTGCACTGTTGTATTATATGGACACATATTTCTTTCTGTAAGGAGCAAACACTTTCCTATCAAGAAATATATTCCAAATAATACAAAGAAACA
>NW_008683462.1:0-1748 GCF_000695815.1 Acanthisitta chloris | reverse complement strand
AAAATATATATATAAAAGTACGTGCTGAAAAACGCAAGAGAATGAGTAAATCAATAGAGGAACGGAAAAGGGAGAGAGAGAGGGAAAAACCCAAGCCCAAACTCCACCAACACATCACCCAGCAAAAAGCTTCCCAAACCGGCGGAAAGAAACTCTCCCTCCGGAGCCTTCAGACAAAAGATCAGAGACTCAAACTCCTCCGGCCCCTGCGCCTCCCCGCCCGGAGCAGCCAGCGTCCTCCCGCCCCGTGAACCGTGTATATATCGGCCCTCTCCTTCCTCCGGCGAGGTGGGGAACGAGGTTTTCCTGGATTCTTGATGTATAGAAGTTCGTCCCGTTTGTAACCCGCGGATTGGTCCCCTTCTTCTTCTTCCTCTTCTTCTTCTTCATTTTTTTTTGTGTCTTTTTTCCCCCTCTCTTCCTTCCTCCCCGAGAAAGTGATGGACTTGTTTTCTTTCCTCCCTCCCTCCCGACCTCCCTCTCTTCTCCTTTTTTAGTTCACCCCTTTGAAAAAAGTAACGTGGAAGAAAAAATGGTTTCTTTTGTAATTGTGATATCTTGAATATTGTGTTCCTTTTTAAGAGGCAACTTGATTGTAAACTGCATTTCAACTATAGACTGGGGAAGAAATACCGTGCCAAAGTCTCCATTCTGTTACTCAAGACACACACGAACAACAACGCTTGTGAATGTATTTTTCTGTTAGCTGGGTTTACATGTGATGTTTTAGTGCTTTTGCAAGTTCAATTTGTTAGTTCCTGTTCGGAAGATTGTGAGGAAAAATAAACGTCGTGCCGTTAGCTTTTCCGTAATAACACCCTTCCTCCTGTAAATACCTGTTACCATATTTATCCATTTGTAATTAAATTATGGTATTAACTTGCTACAGAGGAAACAGTATTTATAAAGAATGTTTCTTAACTATAAATATGTACAATTGTGAGCATAAACTGTTTCAGATTTTTTATTTGAAGGTTTAAGTGGTTTCATCATTTCTTGTGATATGTTTTGAGAGTAATGCATACAGAAATATAATAAAACGTGTTGAAACTGCATGAGCTGTTTCCTTTTTATGCCAAGGGCTCTCTGAAACCTGCTGTAACGTATGTGAGGGGCTGAACGGCGACTGCAAAACAAATGCTTTTAAAACATCCGCCGGTTACTGGAACAGGAGGATTTCTTCCAGCTGGGCTCTCCCATCCAGAAAAAAAACCCAACAAATCAACAAAACCCTCAACACTTTGTGAAGACTCTGGGCTGAAAGAAAATGTTGAGGGTATGCATATTCCCCAAATGACTTGCAAGGCAGAATCTCCTTTAGGGAGAGATTTATACGGCGAGAGCACATCTTCCTCCGTCTCTGGCCTTACTCGGGCTCACTCTTCTCTCCGCAGTGCGCGTGTGGCTGGGCAGCTCATTGCCCCACAGGGTGACAAAGCGGGGCGTTTCGGGACGGAGGTGAAGGGGCAACGGCCAGGAGTTGAGCTCGGCTGCTTTGAGCCGTAGATCGTGCCCTTATGCGCCTCCCATCTTTTTGGTAGCGTCCATCCATCCCTGAAGAGGCGAAAGTTGTGATGCCCGAGAGCTCACATTTCCCCTTCGAGCCTTTTCCCCCCTCCTTCTCTCTTTTTTTCCCTTTTTTTTTTTTTTTTTTTGAAGCCAAGAGAGCGTTTTGGGCTGTCAGGTGTGTTCAGCGAGGGACCGATGACTTTCCTGGCGCGCTGACCCAGCGCTGCACTCCGCAGGCG
>NW_008683461.1:0-5906 GCF_000695815.1 Acanthisitta chloris | reverse complement strand
CCTCCGAACCGGCCCCGGTGCGCTCTCCCCGCGCGGGGCACTCACAGCCTGTGCCGCTCGCCCCGGGACACGGGAAAATGCCAAAAATGCCCAAACAGGCTCTGGCACAGCACAGATCCACTGCCCAGAAAGTGGTTTTTTTAATGCCAGTTGTAGTAGTGAACTTAAATGTTAGGTTGGAAGGTAAGAGGGGATTTTTTTTTCTAATCTTTTTGTATTTGCTGAGCAGCTGTTATTAATGTTTGGTTAGGAGGGAATTGATACTCGTTAATCTGCAGCTAGGAAAGGTGGGAAGGTCTGAATAAGACAGGGAGCCCACGTCAGCTTAGGCTGGAAAGTGAATCCTGATGCATATAGTGGAAATACATCTAAGAAGAAAAAAAAAAGGCTGAATTCCATTTAAAAAATATTCCTTAGAGTAAGGTCTTACTCAGTCTCTGAAGGGACATTATGGAAACTTTAGGTACATTTAAAATAACCCCGAATAAAAGTTGTAGACACAACTGTTGCAGAGGTCAGTTGTGCATCCTCACAGATGGGATGGCTAACTCAGCAAGGTCCAAGTTTAACGAGTTGCTTTTCTGAGCCATAAACTGTTCAGTGGTTCAGTATGATCCCAATCCATATGAGCAGTGTGGGAGATGACAGGAACACACAGCGATTATTTCCGGATTGAGACATTCCCAAGATCCTGCCAGGCAGTGAGCTCCCAGTCACTGAGCACAAATCCTGCTGTTCCTGCTACTGTCAGAGTCCAAATACAGCACATTCCCTGAATCCACAGTATCTGAAAGGTAAACAAACCAGCAAGAAACACCTAACCCGTGATCCTTCTTTTATTACAGTTAAGGACAGCAGAGGAGGGAAGGGAATGGGCTGAGGAAATCAATACTCTCTACAGAAACTCTGTGAATGTCCCACCAGCACCACCTGCAAATGTTTCTGTTTGTATGGACCAGTCTTCCAATTACTGATCCTCTACAAGTCTTCATGGAATTAAGCCACTAAAACATTATGTCCATAGTTCATCACAATGAATATGCAAAGTAATGAATTGCCTGCTTTAAGGAATTTTATTGAAGAAGGCTATTGGGTTTGTGGGATTTTTCTTATAGCAAATATACATTTTTTTTCTCCGTAAAAATCGGTTTCACTGCCACCTATCCAAGAACTTGCATTTTGCAAGGCTGTACCAAAAGCAAAGTTTCCAAAGATACAAGCAAAGGAGATCAGACTCCTTTGTGTTAATTGGTTTGTAAAAGCAAACCTTAAATCAATACAGTGCCAATCTCAGTGAACACTGCATCAGTCATCGTCATCCAAATTTTACAGCACATTCCAAAACTCACCAAGCAAGAAACCAATGCTTCCATTTTACCTTTCAATTTCTATCAAAAACTTGCAGTAGAAATAAATTTGCTGTCACAGTGCTTTTAATACTCTCCTTTTCACACAGGACTGTAATTGATTTCTGTTAAAAAGCAGCAGCTCAGTTTTTGCACTCTCACATGCATCTTAATGGAGAAATTCTGTACAAGCCAACACCTTTACAGCCCATTCCCACCAGCTGAGGAGACACAGGCTCCCGGGAGATGCTCTAGCTGTTCTGTTCCTTTGTAAGGAATTGGAGCTTCCATGCAAGCTGAGAAGATCCAGCAACCACGAAGATGCCCCAAGCTGCAGGAGAGAGGGTACCAGCTTCTCTGCAGCAGCACACAGATGGTTACAGGGCTGGACAGAAGTGCAGGCAGAAGGTTCAGGCAGCTCTTGCTCCTGGAACACCTGAGCAGGCAGCAGCTGCTGGTAAAGCCAAGCTAATCTCCAGCTGCAGTGGCATTTTGGGCTTTCATTGCCCAAAGGCACAGACAGCACCGCAGGCCACGTGGAGATATTCCCAAAAAGCACAGCACAAGGGTTTGATTTAGCTGCTGAGAGTTACTCAGACTGACTCAGAACAAGCTACACACACCTGCAATGATTTAGAAGCCTGTTGTGGGGTTTCTTCCTCAAACATATCAGCCTCAATAAATTCCAGCTCAAGTTACACAGGACTCTTGACATCTGAGTTTAACCTCTTCTCTGATGCATATAAAAATGCATTTCCTTCTACAGAATTTGGATAGAAAATACGTAGCCAGTTACCTCCGTGGAGTTAGGACACCACGGGCATAACTCATGGGCAATAACTCTTGTGCCACAGAAAGTTACTTTTTCTTTAAAAAAAGATATTCCATGTCACTGCCACTTTATTACGAAGCACAGAAACACATTAACATCACCAAAGTTATGTTTCAGTTTATAATTTCAAAAAGAAAAAGAATAATTGCCCAATTAGGTTGGAAGTGTTTTATTACTTCTTTGAATTCATTTGCCATGATAAAATGTCAAAGCACCAGTCAAGACAGAAATAAATAACACGATCTCATGTTAGAGAGAAAGTTGCAAATACAGTATATTAAATTATAGCAATATGCTGCTTCACACCAAGTGATGTAACAGCACTGGGGAGACAGTAGTTTCACTCACGATCATTGAAAAGATCTATCACCAGAACAGGGGAGCTGCACACCCAACCACAAGCCTCATCCTCGCTTTTACCAATCCACCAACTGAACAAAGAGTTTGAACTGGCAGTTTTGGGAGTTCAACATCCCCTTTGCCTAGAGGTAACAGGAGTGGTACAAAGCTTCTCGTAAGCCCCACAAAAAAGCCAAAGCTTTCCTGTCTTTGCAGTCCTTGCTTTCAGGTCCCTTCCTGAAAATGGTCATTTTAAAGCCATGTCTCAAGTCCTTAGTACACAGTAAAGAAACTCAGGGCAGGCAACATGTGCAATATCATAGTGTTGTGAAACTGCACTTAAGGGCTTGGAGCAGAGCATCTCTGCAAGTTGGTGGGGAGCACTGTATTAGTCAGAAAAGGAAGGAAGTCACAGTCCCTTTGGGAAAAAAACCCCAAAACCATATAAAAAAGCCATAGTAAAAATATTAAGACAAGGCCTCTACAATTGCACACCACTTCAGGCCTGAATTCAGTCAGTACTGTATTAGATGTTGCCCTAATTTCTCTTTTCTGGCCTACAGCAAAGGTTTCCACTGAAAAAAATAGTGAAAAGAACCCCCAAATTCTCCACTGAAGGCCTAGTAACATGTCACTTGCATGACATCTCTGATGGTCAGGAACTGACCATAAACTCGTCCTCTTCCAGGCTGACATTTGAAAGAGAATCTTCTGTCAAGGAAAGTGGATCTAGTATACACTGTAGTGAAGTCACTGATACAAAACCCATAACCCATATGGACAAATGCACTGTAAAATAAAAAGCTCAGACAGCAACTAAAGCCTGAAACACCCGATACCCACTACAGCAGGCCAGAGAGATTCTCTTTTTGGGTTTCTACTCTGTTTTTTAATTTCACCACTGATTTAATGTCATGTCTGTATTAAACTAAAAAAAAAATCTGCATGAAAAAATACATGATCATCCTGGTGAGAAAAATCATTCCCATGATTACTCAAGCTCAGAAAATTTTTTAATTAACTAAAAGCGTTAAATTATGCCAGTGATTACATCTTGTTATTTACAAGATCAAGTACCACTGATTCTTAGTAATGGTGCAGTATCTAAATTAAGATCACAGGGGTTGGATTACGTTCTGGTTGCTGAAAGCTTTCTGTTTTAGCTCTCTATCCAGTTCTTTGGAGTTTTTGAGTCTGGAAGAAAGGGGATTAAGTCAATTTTGTGCCTCAGCATATTTTCCACCTAGATCAAGTTTTGATACCTAGTCCCACTGACTCCGTAACATGGTTTAAATTTGAAGCCTGTAACAACTGACATAAGAATACAGAAGACAACACAGTTTTGTTCACAGTAACACACTAATTATTGTACTCACTGGTAAACTTCAGGTTTTAATTCATTTTAAGTACTGTGTTTCCAAATACCTCCGAGTTATTTTTGTGGGAGCATCAAATTTCCTGACATTTTCCACATAAACCTTTACAAACACCTCACAGCTCACCAAACTTGTACTCTGAAGGATGCTACAGACACATCGCACAGACGTGGCACCACGAGGGCTCGTGCATTCAGAGGCAGCTTTCTGGAGTGCAGGTCCATCCATTCACATTGGGGAAAAAAAGTTCACAGAAACTCCAAAAAAAACGAGAAAATGAAGCAAAACCTAGTGTGACTTGACACCGATAAGAACAACGATAAGGACAATTACTATAACAAACAAAATTAAAATAACGAGCATCTTCCGATTCTTCTTTTGATATTGCTCTGCCTACAAAACAGAACACAGAGGGTTAATACCTACATTTCTGCAGAGCTGAAGGACAGATTCGTGTAGTGTAAGTGAAGCACATGTGTTTCAGAATTGTACTTTGGTAAGGTGATATTTCATACCATGGATATTGCAAGCAATTCCCACAAAATAATGCTCACACCACTGACCATGGATATTGCAAGCAATTCCCACAGAATAGTGCTCACATCACTAAGCTGTTTTCAAACGGGTATGGATCAACTGCCTGAAAGCTACAGTGAGGTCCCCAGTGACCAGTCCTACTCCACAACTGCCTGGCTCTCCAAGCAGAGCAGGAATTGCAGCTATGTGCCACCAGGTCAGCAATACAAAGATCAAAGCACATTGCCTGGATGCCCAAAAAGTCATTTAAGAAATTAACACTAGGCATCAAGCATGACATTAACAGAAGTTGTATGGAAAGCTCCTACTGCAGCACAGCTGGACACTATGCTGTGCAGCAGTAACTTCTAAAGGGATGATGTCCAGCTGGAAATGGACTGAGTAACTGAATAGCTATTAAATTATGGAAGAGTATTGGACGTGCAAAACAGCTTAAGTATTCCATCAGCTTACCTTATGTAGTTGTTTTAGACCCTCTTCAGTCTTCATACATGACTGTTCGATATTGTAGTCAATTCTGTCTAGAACTGTTCCCTAGACAAATGGAGAGAATGAGCATCAGCTTGAACCCAAATGAACTTCATGAAGCAGTTATTATTATAAGCAGCAATTAACAACACACAGTAAACAGTTAATGAACTGTGTAAAGGCTGAACTTTCACAGAACTAGTTGGGACTTCACTAAATAACTTTGCTAAGTGCCTAACTGGCAGCTCTGTCACCACCTCATGTCACATCCCTTAATTCCTTACTTCTGGTTCAGGTGCTTTTGGCTGACACATTTAACCTAAACTGAGCCTCTGGGAGAAATAACCAACAAAACTTTGGCTTTTGTTTTCATTCTAACACTCATTACCAGTTGAATTTTGATGGATTTTCATTAACACCTGACAGATTTCAAGCACAGGATACCTTAGCCTGAAGATGTTAAGCTGGGAAAAGTGAGAAGCACATGAAAACAGCAGGTCTGGAAAACTGAACACTACATGGAACCTGCTGTTTCTTACAACACTGTGATGTCAGCATACCTGTTCTACTATCATTGCTCCCAGGTCCCTAAATATCTCGTTGAGGTCAGAGATGGACTGTACAATCTGTCGGATTTCTCGCTCTCGCTCTTCCACCATGAGAGTGTTTTGCTCCACCAGTGCTAGTTGGTCATCTGTAAACCCCTGTGAAACAGAAGATTTAGATGTTGAACTAACATTACCAGCACCAGAACACTAGAAATAATGAATCCCACCTCTGATTAGAAATGCAGTATCTCTAGACTCCACAAAGGAAACCAAAGTGGGTTGGGTACAGCTCTAGAACTCAGTGTGCAGAAACAAACCATCACACCATTTGTTCCAACCATTTACTCCACAAAGGAAACCAAAGTGGGTTGGATACAGCTCTACAACTCAGTGTGCAGAAACAAACCGTCACACCATTTGTTCCAACCATTTGTCATACTGAAAATCTTTAGCTGCACTT
>NW_008683460.1:51397-55082 GCF_000695815.1 Acanthisitta chloris | reverse complement strand
CCATCCAGCCAGTTCCTAACCCAGCAGTGTCTGCCCCTGTCCAAGCCCCCCAATCTCCCTGGAAGGTAACTCATTAATCATGGAATCATAGAATTCGAGAGGTTGGAATGGAGCTTAGAGATGATCCAGCCCCAACCCCTGCCCTGGGCAGGGACACCTCCCACCAGAGCAGGTTGCTCAAGGCTTTAGCCAACCTGGCTGTGAACACTGCCAGGGTTGGGGCAGCCACAGCCTCCCTGGGCAAAATTAATTAATGTGACACAAACCTCAGCCCCAAGGCCTGGCAGGGAGCCAGGGCATAAAAGCAAACCCCTTTGACATGCCCCAGAAGGACAATCCTGGCTGACTTGCACCTGGGGCTTGGCGTGTGCCCAGAGATGCTGCCCCAGCCTCCATCCCCACAGGTTGGGCTTCGGGAGCTGTGGCTTGCATGGAGTTATTGTTCCATGGGAAACTGGCTGTCTTCCTGCTCTTCATCTGTCAGCAGGATTTGCAGAGAATATGCTCCCAAATATGAAGTGAATGTGGCAGGCTGGGCTGGAGTCCTTTGCTAGAAAACCTGGACGTCAGAGTGTGTCCGGTTTAATCCCAGAGTCTGTGAGAATCAGTGTAAAGTAGCATATCAAGTGAACTTTTCACTCTGTGGCAGGAGGGATTACCACATCCCCTTTGTTTGTTGTGCACTGCGGAACCGAAAACACTTTAACCCTTTCTTGCAGCCCTGCGGCACTAAGTCCCCATGAAAATTCCTAGGCAAACTGCAGCTGTTTCACTCTCCACTGCCTGGGGGGAGATGCGACACTCCTTTTCCATGAGCTCCTGGGCTGACTAGGGAGTCCTGCTTTAAAATGCATCCCCACCGAGCTCCTTGGGAAGGTTTTGCAGCCAGCAGTGCAGGCAGCACCAGCTGCTCTGACTTCTCCCAGCCCTAGCCTGGCAAACTCTTGGTGGAGGTTCCACTAGTTCCATATCCAAGTGAGTTTTGCAGCCGTTTGAGCCCTTTCAGCACCCACATAGCTCCCTAGTCCCTCATCTTTTACAGCCCTGCATTAGAGCAGTTCCAAGGAGGAAAAAAAAACCCCACACAGGAAAATGCTGGCAAAATATTGAAGTGAGATCATTTCTATTAGAAAATGTTCCCCGTGGAGAGGCAAATTTTGAGGTGAAGCAAATCGGGAGTTATTTTGCTTCAAAATGAAGGAAAACCTCAATTCTGGGCTTTGCAAAGTTTCTTTATTCCTGATAAATCATTGGGTTAATTCTTCTCTCCTCTCTTGGTTCTTTTCCATCTGAAATGGCTCAAGGTTTCAGCAGTGCTGGGCAAGTCACAGGGTGACAAGGTGTCATGGTTTTAATGCTCCTTTTCCTCCTTGATGACCTTCCTGCAGTTGGAGAAAATGAAGGGGCAATAAAATGGGGAGAAGGCAGAGAAGTCAAACTCCAGGACATGAGCCATGTCACTGCCCACAGCAGCAAAGTGAGATGAAAGAGGGAAAACTTCCCGTTTCCAGTTTCAAAAGAAAGGCTTTGAAACACAAACTGAGAAGCTGAGTTGGAAACACAACTGGACTTGCCACATCATCCTGCAATTTCCCACTGCCTGTTGGAGACAAAAAACCAAAAATGTGTTGGGGTTTTTTTCCTGGTAAAAAAAAAAAAAAAGAAGCATTAAAATAAAACTTACTTTGGGGGGACTTTCTCCTTGAGGAAGTTGGTGGTGTCCTCTCTGTCTTCTCATCAGTCTTGAGCTCACTTTGTTGGCTCCATGATGCAGCAATTTGCTCCTTGGGATGCAGTTTTGACTCTCTCTGTGACCATCACCTCCAGTCAACTCCACCCTATGCTCAACAATGACATACCCTCATGGTCACAAGAAGTTCTCCCTCCTCTGGAGATGCCCATGGGAAAGCAGCTGGGACAATCCTCCTCCCAACCACTGATAAAAACAACTTCTTTAAGGCCAACTCAGGCATTTCCTGGGGACTATTTGAGTTATTTCATGTGTTTGCAGCACAAGAGTCACATCACAATGTTCATGTCCAGCACTACAAGTGGGCAGTGCTGTGCTTTCAGGCCAGGCATCTGGTCCAACCTAAGCTCTCTAGATAGACAGTGTGTTACTGAGGAGCAGTTGAGAACACCTACATGGGCCACCTGCTGCTCCATGGAGCTTATCTGGAGCTTAACAGCCTCTAATGCAGCTTCCAGACTCCCCAACTCAGCTGGGATATGCCAACCTAACCAATTCCAACCCAAGTGGTTGTGTGATTGTGTGACTGGAGAAACCAGGTAGGAAGGTGTGGAAAGGAAAGCATCCATCACTGCAAGCTTTCCTCAGAGGGTGAGAGCTCAGCACAAGCCTCTGCTGTCCATCCCCATCCCTCAGGGAGGGGATCAGCAAGCCTGAAAGGGATGTGAAGATGCAGCAGTAAAGCCAAGTCAGGTTGTCTTGGGGTATCACAATTTTCCTGTCACTGAGACATTATCCTTCAGAGAATTCCTTGTAGAAAAGACACCAGAGTGGACTCAGGGTGGGGATAAAGTGAGGACCAGCCTGGCCTCCACTGTGCTGCAGGGTCCCCAAATCCCTCAGTGGATTGTTGCTGTGCTTAATCTCCTGGGTGATAACATCTCTTCCTCATTTCTACTCAGATTTTGCTGAGCTTCAATTTCAAGTTGCAAGGTCTGTTATACCCTTTCTTGTTTCTTTCCTTTTTTTTTTTTTCCCTAGAGGTTTAAACAATCATCCTCCAGCAGGAACCTCTTCCCCTCAGAGGTGTGCCACAAATTGTAGAGATGGAGTTTCTTAAACAGCTCTTGCTGCAAAGTGGGTCCTGCTGCTGTTTGGTGGCCTTTTGGGAGGTGGCAGTGACACCTCTGGCACCCACAGTGCTCCTGTTGGCACAACATCACAAAGCAGCACCCATCTCCTTGGATCCTTGGGCCTACTGAGCCCATATGAGGCTCCTCATCCACCCACACTTGCTTCTGCCAGGCCACTGTCCACCTGTGGCTTTGCCATTCATCCCTCCCTTGTCAATGCTCACTCAGCCCATTTGCCTTTGGAAAAGGTCCATGCAACCTTGATGACTCTATGACAGATGTGCAAGAAGTGCATGGGCCGATAGTAATTTGGGTGGGTGCTGTGTGGGGCATTGCTATGCCTCAGGATCAGGGTGAGATGTGCATGGAGGAACATGTGTCCAGGAGAGACATGAGTGAATCATAGAATGTATCATGGAATGCTAAGTGGTTGGAATGGACCTTAGAGATCATAGTCCTAATCCCCTGCCCTGGGCAGGGACACCTCCCAGCAGAGCAGGATGGTGACAAGGAGCTGATGTCAGGCAAGGCAAACACTGTCCTTGTCCCCAGACAGCTGAGAGACATCAGTGATGCATCAGGTGCAGTTCCTAAGACCTGGCTGGGAAGTAAGCAAGGTGGCACCAGCCTTGCACCTAGGAATGAAAAGCTTCCAGTCTCAAGCTGGATGTTGGCCAGAGATGCTGTATCATAATATCATAGTGTGTTAAGGGGTTGGAAAGGAGCTTAGAGATGATCCAGCCCCAAGCCCCTGCCCTGGGCAGGGACACCTCCCACCAGAGCAGGTTGCTCAAGGCTTTAGCCAACCTGGCTGTGAACACTGCCAGGGTTGGGGCAGCCACAGCCTCCCTGGGCAACCTGG
>NW_008683460.1:50151-50936 GCF_000695815.1 Acanthisitta chloris | reverse complement strand
GCCACAGCCTCCCTGGGCAACCTGGGACAGTGTCTCATCACCCTCACAGGGAAAAACCTTTTCCTGATGGTGCAAGTTCATCAGGCAGGACTTGAAGAGCCCCAAGTGAGCTGAGTGTGGGAGCACACGTGTGAGGGCGAGGGGGAGAGGAAGAGGATGCCGCACACAGATAGCGCTCGGAGACACTGTGGATTACTGCTGCTAATACCTCTGGTAAGAACAGAGCCTGCTGGCTGGGAGCGGGAGCTGAAAGCTGAGCCCCTTGTTATGTTTCCCTGTTCCCGCCTGCACTAATCCTTTTGAGCCCCAGGAAAAAACTGCAGAGAAATCAAACGGGCTGTTCATGCCGCCCCAGCGTCCCCGGGATTAATTAATTTGGGATTTGTGGGAGTCACAAGGTCACTCTCCCCCCGCCGGCAGCGCTGGCTCAGAGAGGCAGCTCAGGGCTGGCTCCAATAATGCCCCAGTGGGCACGGGCTGGGGCAGGTCCCTCGCACAGCCACCCTGCGAGGGTGCTGGGCACTGGGCAGGGGCTGCCCGGGGTGCAGGGCATGGAATGGCACCGGTTTGGGGGCACTGAGAAACAAGAAGTGTGGCGACATCCCAGGGATCTGCCTCCAGCTAGACACAGCACTTGGATGGGATCCTGCCTGTGTCTGGCCCCGGGCTCCTTGTCTCAGCAGAGAATCAGAGAATCTTAGGGGTTGGAATGGAGCTCAGGAATCATCCAGCCCCAACCCCTGCCCTGGGCAGGGACACCTCCCACCAGAGCAGGTTGCTCAAGG
>NW_008683460.1:45928-49509 GCF_000695815.1 Acanthisitta chloris | reverse complement strand
AGGTTGCTCTGAGGTCTCCACACAACCTTCTCTTCTCCAGGCTGAACAGCTCCAGCTCTCTCAGTTTGTCATCTGTCTTATTCATAATATGTAACCCAAATTTCTCTCTTTCAGTTTGTACCCATTGCCCCTTGTCAGCAGCACACAAGGCCTCCTGTTTGGGTCAGCACAGAAGCAGAAACACAGCAAAGCAGGACAGAGACCCCAGAGAGATGCCTTCAGCCCAGGTGTGACCCTCACTGCCTGACAGGACAAGCAGATGGGGCAGCAGGGACTGAAGACCAGGTGAGCTGAGGTGTTTGCCCAGCCTATCCCAAGCAGGGAACTGTCTGCCTTCTGAAGATATTGTCTCAGATGTCACATCCCCGTTTCCTACCATTAGTGGTTACTTAAATGATCCAGAACTTTGTTTTCAGGGAGCAATTGAGCTTATGCTGTGGCTTTGCTGAGTGTTTGCCTAGCAAAGTTCATTCTCCAGAGAGCAGGTTGGAGCAAATGCATTTCAGATGGTAATTGAATATTTGTGGTCCATTGTTTGGGCAGTACCTGCCCAACATTCACAAGGAGAGCTCATTCATTCTCACCCAAAGGCACTCTGGAATCCAGGAGCAGTATTTGTTTCAGCTGTGTTCAGGATGATGCTTAGATCTGGATGCTTTGCAGCCTCTTGGTAGCAGGAGGGCACAGAGGTGTGAACACTGAGTCCAGAGCCATGATGGGACCATGGAGGAAGGAAAAGGAGGTGATTTCTAGCACCTGCAAAGAGAATTGGGAAACCTGGGACATTTTCTTGGTGCCAGGATTGGAGGGGTCATTGATTCAGTGCTTTGGATCCTAATACCCCAATGAAGAGCACAAGAGTATCATGAAGAGAGTCTAGGATCCAGACCTGGCCCTCATCCCTTCGTGAACAGCTTCTTGCCACAGTAACATTGAATCTGGGCAGGGACACCTCCCACCAGAGCAGGTTGCTCAAGGCTTTAGCCAACCTGGCTGTGAACACTGCCAGGGTTGGGGCAGCCACAGCCTCCCTGGGCAACCTGGGACAGTGGCTCACCACCCTCACAGCAAAAACTTCTGCCTAATAGCTAACCTAAATTTCCTCTTCCAATTTCTCCCCATTGCTCCTTGGCCTGTCCCTGCAGCTCCTAACCAAGAATCCCTCTGCAGCTTCCCTGGAGCCCCTTCAGCTCCTGGCAGGCTGCTCTGAGGTCTCTGCACAACCTTCTCCTCTTCAGGCTGTACAGCCCCAACTCTCTCAGCCTGTCTTCACAGGGGAGATGCTCCAGCCCTCTGGTGCCAAGGTCCCCATGCTGACCAGCTCTTGGCCCAGCATATCCCCATGCTGCTAGTCCACATCTCTGCTCATATACTCAGCAGCTTTCTCCAGGACTTTCTAGTTCTCCTTTATCCTTTGTGAGACTGAACAATCCACACCACATGCAGCAACAGTGGATTTTCTACAGAGCTGCAATACAACCCTTTTATTGCACCATTGGTTGCATATTGTTCTCAACCTGGTCATTCAAACCCAAATTCATCCCTCCTGAGCTTGCCAGGAAGGGTCCTGTGCAGCATCTAAAGGTGAGAGATGGAACCTGGTGGAGGTACAAACTGTTCCTCACTGCTCCAGACTTGATGGAAAGCTGAGCTTACAAGGTCTGTGTGCATTGAACGTGGCCAAATGACTCGAGGAAGGATGACTGGGGGTCACTTGTACAAGGCAGGATCTTTTCCCTCAGAAAACAGCAGCACTGAAAGGGCCTCAAGCAATTGTGGAAACAACTTGAGCCGAGTGTAAGCTCCTAGGACAAAAGAGAGCTTAGCTGGCAAACAGTCTTAGGGGCTTGAGCAGAGGAACAGTGAATAGAGGGGAAGCAGCTGATATCTCCCAGCATGGTGAGAGCAAGTCCATCACTGCAATGTTGGCACAGCTTCATTGCTGGCACTTCAAAGCAGTTGTTGACAGTGTGGAGGAAATGCAGAAGAGGACACAGGCATGAGTCAAGGTCTATAAAATATAAGAGGGTTGGAGCATCTTCCCTATGAGGACAGGCTGAGAGAGTTGGGGTTGTTCAGCCTGGAGAAGGCTGTGCAGAGACCTCAGAGCAACCTGCCAGGAGCTGAAGGAAATCCAGGGAAGGTGCAGAGGGACTCTGTGTTAGGAGCTGCAGGGACAGGACAAGGAGTAATGGGGAGAAATTGAAAGAGGGAAATTAAGATATCAGGAAGATGTTTTTGCTGTGAGGGTGGTGAGCCACTGTCCCAGGTTGCCCAGGGAGGCTGTGGCTGCCCCAACCCTGGCAGTGTTCACAGCCAGGTTGGCTAAAGCCTTGAGCAACCTGCTCTGGTGGGAGGTGTCCCTGCCCAGGGCAGGGGGTTGGGGCTGGATCATCTCTAAGCTCCATCCCAACCCCTCAAATTCTATGATTCTATGATCTTTGGGTTTGGGTTGTTGGGGGGATGCTTGAGGTGTGGCCATGCACACCTGCAAGGAGGTTTGTGAGAGCAGGTGGGTTTGGGTTCTGCAGAGAACAGATGGTGAAATGCAGCAGACACACATGGTTTGCAGCAGGGGAAGCAATAAAATATTGGAATGAGTGACCTGCTGGGTCACTGCTTCTCTGGGCTAAAGCCTGGCCATTCTGCTTTCAATACCTTTCTGGCTTTCAATGAGTTCCTGGGTTTAGCCATGGATCTGAGGCTGGTCCTACAGCAAGTTCCTGGCAGAAGGGGAGACCTGAGTGTCCCTCTGTGCCACATTTTCAGCCTTGCACAGTGCAGGGAACAGGGAGCTCAGGAGGGTGTGCAAGGCACACACTCATTTCTTTCAGACAGAGCCTTAGCTAAAGAACAGGGTCAGGATTAATGCAGCTGCTGCCCCCAGGCCAACTGCTCTCCAGCCTTGTCTGCTGGAGCAGAGCAGGGTGAAGCACTCCAGCCTACCCACCTTTGTCTGGCAACTGATCCAGAGGCTTGTCCCTCCCCAAATCCATGGCCCCCTGGCCCAGCCTGAGTGCGTGTCCTCTCCAGCTCCTGCCTTTCAGCCCAGCGTGTCTCTGACGGCTGGTTTTGGGTGTCTGGAAGCCCTCATGGTATGGCAGGGGTTGGGATGGTATTCTGAACCTGCAGCCAGCTCCCTGATCCTGTTAGCAACCCAGTGTGGCCTCAGGTTTCACAGGGGCCAGTGCTGTCCATCAGGGCTGGCCAGGGAAGGAATCGCTGGGGTAGCAGCACTGCAGGTGCTCAAGGGGCATCCATGGTCCCAGACATCCTCCTCACCCCACTGGGACCCTCAGCCCTGCAGGGCCTGAGCCACTGGGCTGTCATGCTTGAGCTCTTCCAGTGGCTCTCTGAGGATCACACCACTGCCTTCATTTGGGGAAGAGAAAATGCAGAAAGCACAGGCACAAGTTAAGTTTTAGAAAAGATAAAAGGGTTGGAGCATCTCCCCTGCGAGGACAGGCTGAGAGAGTTGGGGCTATTCAGGTTGGAGAAGAGAAGGTTGTGTGGAGACCTCAGAGCAACCTGCCAGGAGCTGAAGGGGCTCCAGGGAAGCTGCAGAGGGATCTGTGTTAGGA
>NW_008683460.1:38517-45789 GCF_000695815.1 Acanthisitta chloris | reverse complement strand
AAGTGTTCACAGCCAGGTTGGATGAGCCTTGAGCAACCTGCTCTGGTGGGAGGTGTCCCTGCCCAGGGGCTGGGCTGGATGACCTCTAAGCTCCATTCCAACCCCTAAAATTCTATGACTCTATGATTCATTTCCCTCTGTGCATGCCCTGCCCTGCCCCTCAGCCTGCCCTTCCAGGACCACTCCAGCAGCACATGGATGCTTCTGCATCCAGCCATGGGCTCAGGCATGAGCAAAATGGAGTTTTGTAAAGCAGATGCCAAGAAAAGCCCAAGTAACATCAGAATAAAACAACTGCTGGAGTGATGGAGCACAAAGGAAAATTAATGACACTCATCCCACCTCCTCTTCACAATCAACAGGACATGACATGGCTCAGCCTTGAGGGGAAGCCACATGAGGAGTGGCTGAGGCACTTGGTGTGTTCAGCTGGAGAAGAGCAGACTGAGCACAGAGCTCATGGCTGGATCCAACTTGCTCCCGAGGGGCAGGAGCTGAGATGCATGTCCTGGCTGTGTTTCTGACCCTTCCCAGGTGACAGACAGAGGATATTGGATGAATCTGACCCCCATGGCTTTATCTGCTTGGGTTTTTGGATCCTTTGATGCACCTGTCCTTCCCCAGCCCTGCATGGCAGTGAATGCCACTGCCCAGTTGCACACCACAGAAAGACCCTTCCTTCTGCTGGATTGACACCTGCTGCCATCTCCCCCAGCAAATCCACCCATTCTAACCTATGAAGTCACATTCTTGCTCAGGCTGTGAGAAAACAGGAGCTTTTAGTAATGGAGCTTGCCAGGAGCTTTCAGAAAATCAAGGACACTTTCCCAAGTGACTCTCCCTGATTTACACATTTCTCCCTTCAGTTTGCTGCCCTGGAGAGGCATCACCTCTGCAGCAGTTAGTTGTTGTAAACTTCTTCCAAGTGCACATGCACATGTTTATTCCTTTAGGTTTTTACTATAATATTGATAATTTGCTGAGTACTCAGAGTTAGATTCACTGACCTTTAGTTTCATAGGTCAAAAGACCTGATACCATATTTACCTCTCTTCTGGGACAGACATTTAGACAGCAGAGCCCACTAACCACCTAACTCTGCTCCAGCCCTGGGGAGTGCTGTATGCCCCAGTGACTTTCTGTCCAGTTTATCAGCTTGTTTTGCAACTTTCCAATTTGACTCCTTGGCACCAGGCAACTTCTGCACTCTTTTTCCTGGGAAGCAGTGCTGCACACTCCCAAGACTGGCAGGGATTTCCCACACAAGTGTGGCATAGGACATCTCCCTGCCCAACCTGTATCACTGCTGGGCTGCCTCCAACCCCTCCCTTGGGGTTTAGCCCCATCACCTCCTTGGATCCACTGTGGGATGAGGTACCATCCCCCAGGGCAGGTCCCTACCTATTCTCAGGGAGCAGGATAAACCTCAGCAAAGAGAAGGGGTATTTTTCCAGGGGCATCCTTCACAATTTCCCCTGCTAGTGGCCCCAGAGACCAGTCTGCTCATACACCCTGCTTATCCCAGCCCATTATGGGCTTTTCCCATCTCCTGCTGCCTGTGATACTCAGGCTGATGAGGCAGGAGCACACCTGACCCTGCAGCCAAGTCTGGGTGTGTGTGTGACCCATCACATAGAGATTTCATACCCCTCAGTGACCCAGGCAGGGGGTTATCCAGGTGCAGCTCCTGCTCACACTTCTCCATGGCTATTCCCAGAGCAGAAGTGAATTTCTCCCACATCAGGACCAACATTAGCCTGTAGAAAACCCTTCCTCTCCTTCCCCACGGGCAGGGGTTTAACACTGACCCACCAGCTCCCTAGGAGTAGGGCAGGTGAAGCCAAATACTTTTGCTAATCCCAGCTCCGAAGAGCTGCTCTCAGGTTACAGACGATGTGAATAGGATCTATGTTCCAGGGTGATCAGACTTCCTGGAATTTCTGCAGGACCAGTTATCTGTTCCTGTAACCATCTGCAGCTGAATGTGCTGGGATGGCCCAGCTCCAAAATGCCCCCATCTCCTCAGAGCCTGAGCTGATGTCTTTGGGTGAAACATGGGCTGGCAGCAGGAAAAACTGCCCTGAAGCTTCACACGAGTCTCATTCTGACTGAGCAACCCAGAGCACAGCCCAGGTCCCAAATGCTCCTGTCTCCTCAGAGCCTGAGCTGATGTCTTTGGGTGAAACATGGGCTGGCAGCAGGAAAAAACACACATGGATCTCTGAACAGCCCAGAGCACCTCGGAAACCTGAGCCCTGCAGCCTTGCACAGCCCAGTTGAGAAGAGACAAAGAGCCCTCAGCCACCGGACGTGCCGAGTGTGACTCCCTAACTTAGCTCCAGCCACAACCTGACACTGCCCCTAGGGATTCATTTAGGGTTGACTCAGCTCCCCATCAGCACCCAGAGCTTGCAGCACTCCTGAAATGTTCCTGAGTCGTCCTGGCCCTGGAGGAGAGGCTCAGATGAAGAGGAATCCTCATGTTGCAACCTGCTCCTTTCCTAGGAGTTCTGATGCCTCTTTTTGGGTGGCCTGAAGTCCTCAAGGCTGGGCTGATGGTTGGAGATTGTCCCTTGCTGAAGGGAGAGAACTGCAGTAAGCAAATAGCTCAAGCCATGTGAATCCAGACAGGGAATTTCTCTCTACACTCCTTGCAGGAGATGCTGCTGTCTCCACTGCAGTGCAAACCACGGTGGTTTCTCCCCATCACTACCCCTGTTGGCTTACTATAAAGAGCCTTTGGGCTTGCAGGCATCACTGCAGGACTTGGGGACCACTCAGGCTGGCATGTGGACCCCATCCACAAGCTCTCCTGCTGCCCATCAGGCAGCTTTCTAGCCTCTAAGTACCTCCCTGTTCCACAGCCACCCACATTATGGCAACAGAGGTGAGCAGTGGTGTGATTTGTCACCCAGTTGTGCAGATCAGTTCTGACAGTTCAGTGGCACTGTTGCATCCACATGAAAAAGGCTTCATGTAACACCTGTGTCCAGGCTTGGGCCTGACTGGAGCAGCAGCTCACAGGCAGGAGGATGGAGGGTTGGAGAGAGGTGAGAGATGTCTGTCCTGCCATAGCTGCAGGGAGAGGACTGGAGGAAATGGCTTTGAGCTGAGACAGGGCAGAGTCAGAGGAGATGGTAGGAGAAATGTTTTCACTGTTATAAGGTGTTCAGGCACTGGACTAGGGAATTGCCCAGGGAGGTGGTGGAGTCACCACCCCTGGAGGTGTTGGACCCACGGTGCTCATATGGGAATCTGCAATCTTACTGAGATTCCCTTTTGAGGGAAAGCTTTAGATCTTGAAGATCCTCAGGGTGGTTGGAGATTGGAATAGGTTTCCTAGGGAGGTGATGGAGTCACTATCCCTGGAGGGGATGTGGCACTGGAGGATCTGGTTTAGTTCCAGCAGTGACAGGTTAATGGTTGGACTTGATGATCTTAGGGGTCTCCTTCAATCTTGATGATTCCATGATTCGATGGAGCTGAGCAGCTGTGGTTCAGGAGTGACCCCCAACCCTGCTCCCCATCACAGTCACTAACTCCAGTGCAGGGGTAGCACAGCACAGCTGATACCAGCCTGGGGATGTGCTGGGTCCTTCCTGCTGTCCATCACTTCCATGAGACCCCCAGTGCTACTCCATTCCCTGCCCAGCTCATACCTGGCCCTTCATAATCCTGTAGTTGCCTCCCTACTAGGGACTCTGCTTGACCAGAAATTTGCCTCTCCCCTTTCCAGCCTGACACACTGCAGGCAGGAAGAGCTGCCAGGGAACCATGGAAAAAACATCCTCTTTAAGCCATTTCCCAGCCCTGCAGCCCTGACACTGCACTTCAGTCTTTGCAGCCACCAAATACATGGTGACATACATCCCTAGGGGTATCTCTGAGCATCCATGGCTCAGCCCGAGTATCCATGGCTCAGCCTGAGTATCCATGGCTCAACCTGACTATCCATGGCTCACCCTGAGCAGTGCCTGACAGCACATACAGATAACCAGCCCATCCTCTCACAGCAATTGCTGCCCAGGGCTTCACACATCAATACACAGCAATTAACCAGGTGAAAAATGACAGAACAGTCCGTGGAGAGAGCAGTGCTTTGATCTGTGCTTCCTGCTCCTCAGCAAAGCACGTTCCTTGCCAGGCTTTGCAGGGGAGAAAAGCATTGTGCGTGGGAGAAGCTGTGTCTGGCAAGAGCAGCCTCAGCAGCATGAGACAGAAATCTGATGGCAGAGTATCCTCAGCCAGATGACACCACCCTGCAATGGCTCTGTCTGCTGCTTCTGGGACAAAACCCCACAGAAGGAGCTGCAAACAGAACTTCCCAAGAAGAAAAGAGGGGGTCCAGCTCTACTACCAGCAAACCCAAATCCTGGTGCCACTCTAGCCCCTCGGTCACCTCAGCATCCAAGTGGGGTTTCTAGGAGAGCTCCATCCTCACCGCTGCAATCTGGTTCCTGGGGAGCAGTCTCTGTCCTGAGGAATGTGGCTCTTGAACTGAACTCCAAAGGCTTTTGCAAGCCTTTCAATCCCAAAGACAGGAGCTGAAAAGGGGCGAGTGCCCCCCGTGGAGGGCAGAGCGCTGGGGTGGGATTAGAGCCCTGCGCAGCGGCTGAGCAGCGCAAGGAGTGGGCAGGATTAGGGGAAATCCTTTCAGAGCAAAGGGGAGTTTTTTTTCCCTGCACACAGCCCCAGACCTCTCCCCTGCAAAAGGCTGAGCTGGGGGCAGAAGGCAAGGGGCAGCCTTTGTCCCTTTGATTCAAAGCAGAGGGCAATTAGGTGATGGACCCAGCGCTCCTGCCTCGGCAGGGATCTCTCCCTCTTTCTCTGCTTGCTTTCATCCTCCAGCCCAGCTCCTAAATCCATCTGTGCTAGGCCTTTAATTGAATTAACCCAGCACCTTTCACTGGCAACAACTTCAGACGATTTCGATGCGGTGATTGCTTTTTCCAGCCCCACACGGCTTTGACAGCGAGCACAGGGCTGAGTTTGACAGGGGGAAATTTATCCTGAGTGCCTCTTGCACCTGAAGTGCTCTTAAAACCCCAAGCTCTGGAGCCCTACAGCAGCCTGGAAGCGCAGGTTTTATAAAGAAACACACATGTTTCAGTGAAGATAGAGACTGAAGACAGGAATCCCAGAGGGACAACCCAGAGCCTTCAGTCTCTGCCACTCTGATAAGCCGATGGTGTTTGCAACACTGAAAATCAATCCAGATTGCTTGGACTGAAGTCAAGCTCCAGAGGCTCAGCCAGGCCAGCACAGTGGGTAATGCAGCCCCTTGGGGGTTGGGAAGGTGCTGCTGCTGTCCCCAGAACCTCCTCCATCCTTTTAGACTCCCTTGGTGGTTCTCCCACCACTGTCAAGTCTTATATGCTTAACAAGCTCCAATTCCTAGAATCATAGAATTTTAGGGGTTGGAATGGAGCTTAGAGATGATCCAGCCCCAACCCCTGCCCTGGGCAGGGACACCTCCCACCAGAGCAGGTTGCTCAAGGCTTCATCCAACTGACTATGTTGTTGTGACATTCCTTCCATGTCAACATATTCACATGGGATGCTCTGGAAGTGCTAACACCCCATATTTTCCAGTGAAATCAGTTTCCAGCAGGATAAGCCTCACTGGATGGATCCTTGCAGTCCCCAGGTGCTTTGGGGAGGAATTTCTCTTGCATATGTTGCCCAGCAGAAGGAAAGGACACCAAGGGTATCTCAGGACCAGCCACATCTGGGATGTCTGTGTGCTGCCTGCCATGGGGGTTGGGGATCTCCTATCTCTTTTCTCCAGGAGGGACTGTCCTCAGCAACCAGAGATGGATTTCAAACCAGCCCCACACACAAGACTCGTGTCTCTGCTGGCTCGTGATTTCAGGGTATGCTAGAGGCGTTGAGCTAGGTGTGTTAGTGATCCCTGCCGAGGCAGCTGGTGAGGAGGTGGCTGTGAGTGAGGCTGCCTGGATGGGTTTGCATGCAGATCTGGGCTGCTCCAGGCCCATCCACTCAAAGACAAGCCCGAGGAGACACCCTCTAAATCACAAAAAATCCTATCCTGACCAACTGCTGCCCACAGGGGGTTATGCAGCAGCTTTATCAAAGACAAGGTGATATCAAACCAGCCTCACATTGTCTCCTTCTCCTCCCTGTTTCCCATGTCCCTTGCCTGGCAGCATTTAATGAGTCCTGGGGTGGACTCAGGGTGCTCAGCCCATGCAGGTGAGCAGCCTTGCTCTGCTCAGACCCCAATCTCTGCTCAGATCCTAATCTCTGCTCTAATTTGGTCAATGACAGTAGTTTTCCCACTGTCTGGGTGTGGACACAGACACACTCTGTGTCCATCTCCATTCCCAGGTCAGCTCTGAGAGGTCAAGAGCCCTGCAGGGGCAGAGGAAGATGTTCCAAATGGTTCATGAGAAGCAATCTGGTCTTCACCTAGAGACTACACCCTCAGTGCTGCTGCCCCCATCCCATGAATCATAGAATTTTATGGGTTGGAATGGACCTTAGAGATCATCCAGCCCCAACCCCCTGCCCTGGGCAGGGATACCTCCCCACTAGACCAGATTGCTCAAGGCCTCATCCAGCCTGGAGCTGCTTAAATGGAAGCACCAAGGATATTTTTAACCAGAGGAGAGCAAGGAGCAGATAGACAGAACTGCAATTAATCATCCCTTTCCCAGACTGAAAACATCACTTTCTTCATTGCAGTCAAAGCTGTTTGTTATGAAACTCTTCCATCCCTGCTCAGGCTCAGCTGTGTGGTCCCACAGCCCATGCCCTTGTCCTTGTGTCTCCAGGGAGGAGGCAATGCTGGAAGGTGAGTGGCTCTAATAGGATTTGGAAGCATCTGAAAGTGTTATCCTACAGATGCTGTAATGGGGAATGACACATGGGTCATTTGCACTTAAGGATGGAGAAGATCCCCCCACTCAGTCCTTTTTTTCCTCTTGCATAGCTACCTGAGAGCCAAGAGCTGTGAGATCTTGGAGGAAATGGAGAACACATGGCAGAACACATCCATCCTGCCACCCAGGAGAGAGCAGGGGCATCTCCTCCTCCCAGCACTTTGGCCAGGGTGGTGGTGAGTTTGTCTGGAGAGTGAAGGCAAAGAGTAGCAATGCTGGAGTGCAGGAGAGGCAGCTAGACAGGCTCCCCATATATCATCAAGAATTTTTAGGAGTTGGAATGAAGTTTAGAGATGATCCAGCCCCAACCCCCTGCCCTGGGCAGGGACACCTCCCACCAGAGCAGGTTGCTCAAGGCTTTAGCCAACCT
>NW_008683460.1:11520-38310 GCF_000695815.1 Acanthisitta chloris | reverse complement strand
TTCTCCAGGCTGAACAGCCCCAACTCCCTCAGCCTGTCCTCACAGGGGAGATGCTCCAGTGCTCTTAGCAACTTCATGGCCTCCCCTGGACTTGCTCCAACAGTTCCATGTCCTTCTGATGTTGAGGACACCAGAACTGTGTACAGTACTCCAGGTGGATCTCACCAGAGCAGAGCAGAGGGGGAGAATCACCTCTTTAGACCTGCTGCCCACACTCCTTTGGATGCAGCCCAGAATTGGATTGGCATTCTGGGCTGTGAGCTCACACTGCAGCTCATGGGGAGCTTCTCATTCACTGTCACTCCCAAATAAAAATTCCTTCCCCACCGAACCAGTAGCTGTGCCTGGGATTGCCCTGACCCACATATAGGACCTTGCACTTCATTCTGTTGAACTCCATGAGGTTTGCATTGACCTCTCAAGGCTGTCAAGATCCCTCTGGATCCATCCCTTCCCTCCAGCTGGGACTGCCCCACACAGCTTGGTGTGCTCAATGAACTTGCTGAGGGAGCTCTGATCCCACTGTCCAGATCACCACAAAGATGTTGAACAGTATCAGCCCCAGCACTGACCCCTGAGGGACACCACTCCTCACTGACCTCCACGTGGGCACTGAGCCACTGACCACAGCTCTCTGTGTGTGACCATCCAGCCAGTTCTTTATCCATCGAGTGTCCACCCATCAAATCCATGGCTCTCCAATTTGGAGACAAGGATGTCATCTGGGACAGTGTCAAATGCCTTGAATAAATCCAGGTAGATGATATCAGTTACTCTGCCCTAATCCACAAATTCTCTGGCCCCACCACAGGAGGTCACCAAATGTCAAACCAACATTTGCAGAGGTGGTAGTATGACTGAAGCACCTGAAAAGCCAAACATGACCTGAGCATCCTGCCATGGTATGAACTTAGAGGCAGTGAGCCAGGCCAGATTCATTATTGCTGTAATTGTCACAGGAAGGTTATGGAACCTCTAGGATCTCCATTTGATGGAGAGGTGTAGTTCCACTCCCTGACCCACTGTGCATATTCAGAGGTGCTGGGGAATCTCACCCAGGTGAGCAAAGCACTGCACAGGCACAACTTATGTATCTGTATAGGCATAACCCCCAGGGCAGGGGGTTGGGACTAAATGATCTATAAGGTCCATTCCAACCCTTTAATGATGTTATAAATCTATGAACCTTCTTTCTCTATTGGCTAGACTAGGAAGATTTGTGCCTCCTGATGCTCCCTCAGTACTTTTGCCAATCCCCACTGTGCCAAAAAACCCATCCAGGTCTCTTTTTGTTAGGTGATAGAAATACACTTAGAGTCAGTGTAAGGTAGAGAGGATTATTACCTAGAAACTTCTCCAAAATCCCCCAGGGAACAAATGACAAACTCAGGAGCTGAATTAAACTATAGGGCACTGCTAATTCCTTAGCTCCAGTCCTCTTTTCCTCCCCTGTTACCTCAGTTAATGCACACCTTGGAATTGCACTGAGTAATTACAGATGTTCTGGGCAAACCTGCAGGTCACACCTCTGGCTGCAGAGCTTGTGATTTGCAAGGCAACACATCTACAAGTGAAGATACCCAGGAAGAAGCAATTTGCAAATCATATTACATGCTGAATTATAGAAAGGAATAAAAATGTAGGTCAGATGGGCCCTCTGGAAGTCTCTTACCAACCTTGCTAAACTGCAATTGAGATCTGATTGCTCAGGGCTGGGCTTTGTCTAGTTGAGTGTTTTAAATCTCCAGGGATGGAGAAGGTTTTTTGCCACAGCCTCTCAGGGTGTCTCTTCCGGTGCTTGGCCACTTCCAGGCTGAAGAAATTTTCTCTTATGTCCCATCAGAATTTCTCTTGATGCAACAGGTTCCCATTGCCACTGTCCCTTCTCTTTGCACCTGAGCTGCTTTGCTTCTGTACTGGTGTCTTTAGGTAGTGGCACAGGCAGTTAGATCCCCACCAGGCTCCTCTGCTCCATGTGTTCAGGCACTGGAATAGGGAATGGCCCAGGGAGGTGGTGGAGTCACCATCCCTGGAGGTGTTTAAGAGGTATCTGGAGGTGCTGGAGGATCTGGTTTAGTGTTTAGGGGTTCCAGCAGTAACAGGTTAATGGTTGGACTTGATGATCTTAGAGGGCTCCTCCAACCTTAATGATTCCATGATCTTTCATCTACTTCTGTTCAGCCCCCAACCACCTCTGTGGCCCTCAGCTGGACCCACCTCAGTTTACAGATCCCTTTCTTCTGTAGAAGAGCCTCAAATGGGGCACAGGATCCTGGTTTGTCCTTCCCAGTTTCCTGTTGCGTGAGGATATTCCATTCCAGCATCTGCATTTGCCCCAAACCTCATGAATTTCCTGCCAACCTCCTGATGTTCCTCTGAACAGCAGCTCTGACCTCCAGCATAATGACCACTTCCCTCAATTTGGTGTCACCCTCAGACTTTTTGTGGTTGCATTCCCTCCACTCATTTAGGTCACAGCAATGCAAGTGGGAAGTCCAGAAGCCCCTAAAAGGCAAAGAAAATGAATCCCCCTCAGGGGTACAATGTAGGGCATAGATTGGAGGGTGGGACAGTGGTGGAAACATTTATCAGGAGAGTAGGAGCAGGAGCTTGCTGGCTGATCTTTCAGATCATGGTGACCTTCTCAGCAGGAGACCTGGATCACACACTTCTCCCCCCAGAGGGTGTTTGGGCACTGAACAGCTCCCCAGGGCAGTGGGCACAGCCCCAAGGCTGACAGAGCTCCAGGAGTGTTTGGCCAATGCTCTCAGCACAGGGTGGATTGTTGGGGTGTCTGTGCAGGGTCAGGAGTTGGACTGGTGATCCCTGTGGGTCATTCCAGCTCAGGAGATTCTATGATTCTATTACTCTTGACAGGTTACACCTTCACCTCTGAGGAGCTGAGGTTGTGCAGGAGGCCAAGAAAGTACTGAGTTTCAGCTCCTTTGGTGTCTATAGGGAAAAAAACAGCTCGAGATGGGCAGTGGGGAGCACAGTGCAGGATGCAGACAGGAGGGTGCAGGCAGCAGGGAGCAGGGCACAGGCAGGGTGCAGGCAGGGTGCAGGCAGAGCACAGGCAGAGTGCAGGCAGCAATGAGCCAGCAGCACGGACCCCCAGCTTGGCACACACAGCTGAGAGCTATCTGGCAGCTGCCCCACCAGGGTGGGCTGTCCAGCCCCTCTGTCAGGGACATCCAAGGGTGGAAGGTGGGAGGAGGACCATAGTCCTTTTGGGGCTGAGCAGGAAGGATCTCTCAAAGCAGAGAGGCTGAGCAGATAAGGACAGAGCATGCTGGAGGAAGAGGAGGTTTTGCAGGGAGGAAGAGCCTGTGTGGAGCAGCAGAGGATGCTTTGCTATGTGGGGGGATCTGGGCTCTTCCCCCTCAGCCTGGGCAAGCATGGGACACTTCTGCCTTCCCACAGATGCTCAGGAGAGAGTGACACGATGCACTGAAACCCTTTTGTGCCATGCCAGGATGTTGTGGGGAGACCCCAAAGAGCCTGGGGCAGGCCAGGGCTAAGGCTCCACAAATAACCTCAGAAAGCAAGGAGGCAGCCAAAACGTGTCCTGTAATCACAGATAAACACATCATCTACTCAGGTTACACCGGGGGGAAACCACAAACCACGAGCAGACAGGAGAGGAGAGAAACAACAAGCCAAAGGGAGGAAGGAAAATCCACCAGGAGAATCGAAAGCAAGTCAGTAAATCCCAGGGTTTGCTCTTCTCCTGACCCTCTCCTTGTCTTCCCTGCCCAGGAAACTTCATCCTTGCAAATGTTGCAATGAGGAGCTCAGAAACTGGGAGCATGAAGCTCAGGCAGGACCCCTCCAAGAATCTGCCTCTCTCACAGACCTCACTGCTGAGACGAGTGAAGAAGTGCATGGAGATTTACTGCTGGGTACCCAAGGCAGCAGGGATGGTGCCAAGCTCTGGGCAGGGACACCTCCCACCAGAGCAGGTTGCTCAAGGCTTTAGCCAACCTGGCTGTGAACACTGCCAGGGTTGGGGCAGCCACAGCCCCCCTGGGCAACCTTTGCCACCCTCACAGCAAAAACATCTGCCTAATATCTAGCCTAAATTTCCTCTTTCAATTTCTCCCCATTCCTCCTTGTCCTGTCACTGCAGCTCCTAACCAAGAGTCCCTCTGCAGCTTCCCTGGAGCCCCTCCAGCAACAGGCTCTGCAGCTCCAGAAAACCAAGGGGCTTGGAAATCCTTTGGAAATAGCCATATGGGTTGAGAGAATCAGTTCCCACTGCAGATCCCAGTAAGGAAGCAGGGAGGATGCTCTGAGTTGGGCTGGGCTGGAGAGAGAGCATTGGACTGAAGATGTGCAGATGAGCTGGAGGAAGAAAACTGCAGGCATTTCCTCCCGTGTTGCCAGCACCTCCTGCCCAGCCCCATGCTGCTCTGCTGGGCCGATTCACAGATGAGTGCAGGCACAGGAATTCAGTGGGAGTGGAGACTCCTTTGAAGGTCCCAGGCACGGCCTGGCTGGTGGGAATGTGGAGCTGGAGAGGCTGAGCTGGGACACAGCCACTGCCGTGAGATCTGCCATGAAATCGGTTCCCGGGAACGTTCTGCCAAGCAGCCACAGCTCTCCCAGCAGGGTAAACAGCCACCAAAACAACAGCAGAGTTTGCTCTGCTTTTGGAGATGTGGAAAGAAATGCAAGCCAAAGAATATCTTCACACTCCTGCCCTAGCCCTCCATGGCCTGGGTGAGCTTCAGCAGCTCCTTGTATCATAGAATCACAGAATTTTAGGGGTTGGAATGGAGCTTAGAGATCACCCAGTGCCAACCCCCTGCCCGGGGCAGGGACACCTCCCACCAGAGCAGGTTGCTCAAGGTTTCATCCAGCCTGGCTTGCAGTGTGGATGTTGGGGTCGATTGCTGGAGGAAAGTCCTGCCCAAAACAAAAGGAGCAAAACACCCCAGCAGTGCTGCTGCCATCCCCTTGCCTTTGGGTTCCCTTAGAGCAGAGGTCTCCAGGCTGCCAGCACATTGCATGACCCTGACACAAACACCTCAGTGAGACCTTTCTCCAATCCCTGGCAATGCTACCAAAATGCAGATGAGCTGGAGAGTTAGGCTTAGCTTCTTAGGGACCAACCTGAGACAAGTAAATGGATCATGGAATCATTTTAAGTGTTGGAATGGAGTTTAGAGATGATATAGTGCCAACCACCTGCCCTGGGCAGGGACACCTCCCACCAGAGCAGGTTGCTCAAGGCTTTAGCCAACCTGGCTGTGAACACTGCCAGGGTTGGGGCAGCCACAGCCTCCCTGGGCAGCCTGGGACAGTGTCTCACCACCCTAACAGCAAAAACGTCTGCCCAAGATCTCATCTCCATATGGAAGATGTGAAGTTCCTGGCTCTTCTAGCACTTGAGGACCAAGTACCTGCCCAGGTGTCCTCCATCCAGCTGCAGCACAGACACCCTCAGAGCAGGGGACTCAGCAGTGACCAGAAAGCATCCTCTCACCTTGAAGGGTCTGGCCCCATGATCATAGAATCATATAATTTTAGGGGTTGGAATGGACCTTAGAGATCATCTGGTCCCAACCCCCTGCCCTGGGCAGGGACACCTCCCACCAGAGGTTACTCAAGGCCTCATCCAGCCTGGCTTTGAACACTGCCAGGATATGGTCCCTGTGGGGACATCTGATGGGGTGCATAGTCCTGTCACTCTGCATGCCAGTGTGGGATCACAGAATCACAGAATGTTCTGAGCTGGAAGGGACCCACAAAGATCATCAATTCCAGCTCTTGGCCCTGCGCAGGACAAAATTCCTCCATGTGCCTGAGAGCATTGGCCAAATGCTCCTCGAGCTGAGACTGGCTGCACTCTGCACTGCCCCTCCATCCAAATGCTGTGTCCCAGGTGCTCCAGAGGAAGTCAGGACATTGCCTGTGTCAGGACAATGAGTGGCCTGCATGGGGGGAAGTGATGCTCCTCTGGGCCATCAGCGATCTGCTCAGACCCAGCTCCTCTGCCTTGCTAACAGGTATCCAAAACTCCCCCAGAATGCAGGGAATATTCCCCAGGCAGCCTGCTGAATGCATGACCTCTCTGCATTACCAGCTTTCTGTAGAGACCACACATAATGCCCGTGGATAAATCTCTCCTCTCCGGTTTCCGTTTCCATGAGGCCAAACTGCTGGCTCACACCTTCCTCTGCTCTTCACGGGGCATCATGCCCTGAGCGAGGAAAACCACCTGCTGCTTTGCTTCCCTTCCAAGACACCCACAGGGACCACAGCCACAGCCCCCCCAAGTGTCCCCCAGGCAGTGGCAGGAAGCTCCAGCATCCAGGCTGAAGGATACTGTGAGCAGCAGGATGGGGAGGCACTTGTGAAAGCAGAAGCACTTTTTGTCTGTCTGTGGAAGAGAGGTAGAAAAAGTGTGGCTTTCCCCAGCATGTCCATAAGTGAGGATTCATTGCCCTTTTCCTGAAGACTTCCTTGACCTCCAAGCCCAGATGTGGCCATTGGTGGGGCAGCAGATCTGCCAGGATGACCCCAGGTGGTTTAGAGCCTATGGGAAATAGATGCATTTCCTGAAGGTTTCCTTGAATTCCAGCCAAGGTATAGCCATCCATGGGCAGGAGATCACACCATGCAGCCAGAACCACCTCAGGTGGGTTTAATCCTATGGGAAATGAACCTCCAAGCCCAAATATAGCCATCCATGGGGCAGGAGATCAGGAGATCAGCCAGGACCACCCCAGGTGGGTTAGAACTTATGAGGAATCAATGCTTTTCTTGAAGGCTTCCTTGACCTCCAGCCCAGGTATAGTCATTGGTGGGGCAGGAGATAAGACAGGGTCACTCCAGGTGGGTTAGAACCTATGGGAAATGGATGGCAACTGGTAAGGAAAGAGGATGTGGAAGGATGTCAGATCCTGGGGTGATGGGTGGGTGCACCTGAGCAGAAAACTGGGGATGAGGGAGGTTGTATGGGTGGACTGAGACCTGAAAGCCTGAGAGACAGAGGGAGCATGGGAGTCCATGGCTGGAAAAGGGCCAGAGGTTGCTGATGGATCTCCTTTGTCTGGTGGCAGAGAGGGTATCCCACCAGGGTCTGTGTGAGGAAGCAGAGCTGCCATGCCCTCAGTTCACAGGAGGGCAGACAGCTCCTCACCACACAGGATCAGTGCAGGATGACATGGGGATATCTCCTGAGCAGAGGTCACAAGGCCAGGGAGAGCTCAGCTTCCTCTATTTATCACCAGCCCTGGCTGAGCTGCTCAGAAACAGGTGCAACACACCTTCAACCAACCAGGCTGAGTGTCTTCACAGCCTAAACCCTGACCAGAAGGGCTGCAGACCATGAGTCAGCTCTGTATTAATAGCAGGGCAGACACCAGGCAGGTGTCAGGAGCTAACAAGGGCACCACAGACACCACACTCCCCTGGCTTGAGAAGTTCTTATTCCTCTGAGGAGTGAATATTTCATAGAATCATAGAATTTTAGGGGTTGAAATGGACCTCGAGGATCATCCAGCCCCAACCCCCTGCCCTGGGCAGGGACACCTTCCACCAGAGCAGGTTGCTCAAGGCTTTAGCCAACCTGGCTGTGAACACTGCCAGGGTTGGGGCAGCCACAGCCTCCCTGGGCAACCTGGGACAGTGTCTCACCACCCTCACAGGGAAAACTTCTGCCTAAGATCTAACCTAAGTTTCCACTCCTTCAGTTTGTACCCATTCCTCCTTGTCCTGTCCCTGCAGCTCCTAACACAGAGTCCCTCTGCAGCTTCCCTGGAGCCCCTTCAGCTCCTGGCAGGTTGCTCTAAGGTCTCCACACAACCTTCTCCTCTCCAGGCTGAACAGCCCCAACTCTCTCAGCCTGTCCTCATAGGGGAGATGCTCCTTGCTGAGGGAGCTCTGATTCCACTGTCCATGTCACTAACAGATGTTGAACAATGTCCCTCAGCACTGACCCCTGAGGGACACCACTCATCAATGACCTCCACGTGCACAATGAACTGACCACAACTTTGTGTGACCATCCAGCCAGTTCTTTACCGACCGAGTGCTCCACTGTGGTTCCCCTGCTCCAACCATTCCCCACATCCCTCCTTCCTGAGGAGCTGGCTGAGCCTTGCTCTCCCCAGCAGCTCCTATCTGCTGCTCCGGATGGATGTGGCTTCCCACAGGGAGGGACCCAGTGCTGCTGGCAGCATCCCAGGCAGCAGAGCAGTGCAGGGGAAGGTAGTGGAGCTTGCTCCCAAAACAAACCCTAGGGCAGGGAAGCTCCCTGAGTGCACATCCCCCATCCTACCCTATCTATCCAGTGCATCCCACAGAGTCTCCCAACACACTGTCCTGGAGGGCTGGGAAAGCCTTGGCTCACACATGCTGCCTGGAGCAGACTCCCAGCTCACTTCCACCTGTTTCTGATAAGCTCAGTAATCCGTGCCCATAATGATTCTTTATTAATGGATGCTGCTGGCTTCATTACATGCCTTAATTAGTGTTTTGTGAGCAAATTCAAGGGGATAAGAAGCGTGTCACATTTTCCAATGGGGGGTTTGAGCACAGCTACCAAAATAACTCTGTCTGTGAGGCAGGAGTTCCTGTTTCACCCTGTCCATGAGCCATCAGCATTGCTGCTTCTGCCTAATCCAGCAGCAGGCTGGGCTAGCTGAGTGCTGCCCACTGCCCTCCCCACCCTTCCTCCCCTGGCTGGGCTTGCTGAGCTCTCACGAGCCAAGATGAATTTCAGTCATGCACAGACTTGAAGAGAGATTTGGCCCCAGGAATTCAAAACTCCTGGAAAAGTCCAGATGCTGCTGCCCTGCTCACTGGGCTGCTCTCCCTCACCCCAAGCTGTCTGCCTAGGGAATGGGGCTGAGGGCACTTGGGGTTGCTGTGGTCTCTGCTGGCTGATGCTGTTCCAGCTGGTCACTTGGGCTTAAAGTTAGAGGAAGTTCCCTAAGACACCCCTGGCATCCTTGGGGAATGGTAGGATCATAGAGTCATAGTATGTTAAGGGGTTGGAATGGAGTTTAGAGACCCCTCCCCTGGGCAGGGACACCTCCCACCAGAGCAGGTTGCTCAAGGCTTTAGCCAACCTGGCTGTGAACACTGCCAGGACACCTGGGAGGTGTCCCTGCCCAGGGCAGGGGGTTGGGGCTGGATCATCTCCAAGCTCCATTCCAACCCCTAAAATTCTGTGATCCTATGATTCTATGATGCAGCTCCCGGGGGAAGCTCTCCCACATGAAGCAAGCAGGGATGTCAGGTCCTGTGCAAGCCAACCCTGACTCCACTACAGCTGGGATCATCTCCCCAGGTGCTGCAGCAGTTCCCCCTGCATTAACCCCTTGACATCTCTGCCAACACATTTCGCTTCCCCTTAAGGCCTTTCCCACTTTCCCCCAGAGTGAAATGAACCAAAACTTGCCCCTTCGTCATGGCTCTGAGGAGAATTTAATTCCAAGGTTCAAAGTTTCTCCCAGCCCTTCCCAGATAAAAGGCTGATCAGCAAAAGGGGATGAGCTGGTTAATAAAAGCCAAAGAAGAAAGCAGGACCAAAGGGCTGTGCCTATAGAGCACAACCCAGCAGGAGAGAAACAGCTTTTCTCCAGGCAAGCCTTTCCCCAGTTAATAATTGCAAGCCAGGCCAGCCAGTTCCAACCCACTGCTCTGCAAGAAAAGGCAATTAATTTAAGACTAATAGGATTTTCAATTGAAGCCAGTCCCAGGCTGGGTGTGCAGGGCTGTGAATGCACTGCAGAGCCAGGCAGCAGCAGGCGGGACAGGGCTGCTTTTGGCACAGGGGATGGAGGAATTAAGGGCCAGGAGATGAAATCTCAGCTCCTGCAGCTACTGAGCTGCTGGTGGCAGGTCCCCAGTCAGCAGGCAGCTCGGTGGGTGGGGGCTCTCCTCAATGGGAGGATGGCAAGGAGGTGTTTTGGTGAGCTCACACCAGTGGCAGTGGCTGGACACAAAGAGGACCCCAGATCACCTCTGGCACTGGGACCAAGACACTCCAAACCCATCCCCACCACAGATGTTGGCCCAGGGACCATGAGCATCCCCTGTCTCCTCAGAGCAGGTCCTCCACAGGGTGTAAGCATGTCCTAGCCATTCTCCCTCTGACCTGGCACGGAGAGTGTCCTTGCCAAGTTGAGGCAGGCCTGGGGCTCTTCAAGGCCCTGCAGAGATGCTCTCAGCCCCTGCAGGCATCTCATGGCTGGATTTCCACCCCCCATCCCAGATGGGCTGTATAAAAATTCCTCCCAGTCTCTGGGGAACTGCCCAGCAGCACCCAGCCAGGCTGAGCTCGGAAAAAGGGAGTCATGCCAGCCCATGTCCTAGGTGGGGGCTGGGAGGGCAGGGACAAGGGACTTGTCTGTTGTGGGAGTTGCATGGTGATGGAGGGGAAGGGATGGGCACAGGGGCCCTGCCCTGATCCTCTCCTTGGCAGCCAGAGCCCTGCAGACTCACTAGCATCTGCTGGGAGATGCTGGAGCTGGAATCCATGTAGAGCCACCCAGCACCAGAAGTGTGTGTAGAAACAAGAGAGCAAGGCAAGAACAAAGTGCTCTGCTATGGGCTGTGCTGACAGGGGTTGGCAGCCTCACTGACCAGAGCCCACAGTTCCTGCCTCTTCACACTGCAGCCCTGCAAGGCCTGGGATTTACCTTGGCTGCAAGGAAAGACTCCTCTAAGGCTGACTCAAACAGCCCCTCCTCAAGTATTTCAGCGTGAAGGCATCTCTTCACTCCAGAGCAGCTGGAGGTGTGGGCTCAGCCTCACAAGGGGACTTAGGTGTCATAGAACATCCAAACACCCTTGTGGATCTGGGGTTTGGCATCTGGTGTCACTACAGCAATTCCCTGCTGGGTCTATAAGGACCCTGGGGACAAAGGGATCATCCCATGCATCTTCAGTGCCATCAGCCACTGCCTCTTGCAGTGCTTGTGCAAGGCTGGAAAAGGGAGGCTACTCTTAGGGATACACACCCCTTCCACAGGTGTATGGAGAACATTTTCAGGTCCCCATGCAAGTCAAAGGGATTGGGATTAAGCCCTCTCAAGATCAAATGTTTTCCCTATTAGGGTGTTCAGGCACTGGAAGAGGGAATTGCCCAGGGAGGTGGTGGAGTCACCATCCCTGGAGGTGTTTAAGAGGTGTCTGGATGTGGCACTGGAGGATCTGGTTTAGGTGTTCCAGCAGTGACAGGTTAATGGTTGGACTAGATGATCTTAGAGGTCTCCTCGAATCTTGTTGATTTTGTGATTCTATTCTATGACCCCAGGGAGCTCAGCCTGGTAAATAAGGACTGTTGATGTCCAAGCAATGCCCTTAATCAACCTCATTGCCCCTGGGCTATGGAGAACCACAGCCTTGAACCACAGTGACCCTGTCCCCTGGCAGGTCCCCAAGGGAGCTCTGTCCAGACTGGGGGCTGAGGTCACGTCTCACACACTGCATCCATCTCCCAGGCAAGACAGATGGAAAAGATGGCCCTTGGCCAGGCATGGGAACTGTTCAAGAGGGTGATGAAGAAGAGCTTCCCAACACCAGAATGTTCCTCCTCCAAATTTTCCACAGGCACCAAGCCTGTTCCTAACCCAGGTCACGCAGTGCATTCCCTCTGGCCTTATTTTGAGAGATCATTTTTACCCAATTTCCCACTTTCTCTAGGAAAACAAACCCCAAACACCAGATTGGGGACAACTCCAGCCTCAGCTATGAGACTTGGCAGGGCTGTAAAGCATTCAGTGCCGAGTCTTTCATTGTGGGAAACACTGAGTGACCTATGTGTGATGGGTGGAGTTTCTCCAGGCAAACAGGAGGATTTATGGACCTGGCCACAGGCTGGGGGAAAGCTCCCATGAAATGGCTTTGGCACTAGCCACAGGAAGGACATGACCTATGGCAATGCCCTCACAGCCCAAGGGTCCTCATGAAACAGGGGCTGGTCCTGCATGGTAATCCCATGTGAATGGGATGAAAAGTCAGGGATGTTCACCCACTTGTTGCCATTAAATGAGTTGCAGATGGACACACTTAGAAGGATGGAGAAGAGTGTGACCCCAAACACACAAGACTGATTATGGAGGGAGATGAAGCTGGGCTGGTCTGTACTCTCTGCAAAATTTGCTTGTCCCTGCAAGGCTGATGGAGAAAACTGTCAGCATAGTAGGTGGGATGTGGGACAGCAAACAAGGAAGTGTGGTGGAGGGGGAAAATGAGGGAGATTTTAGGACAAGGATTTTTTCTGTGAGAGTGGTGAGACACTGTCCCAGGTTGCCCAGGGAGGCTGTGGCTGCCCCAACCCTGGCAGTGTTCACAGCCAGGTTGGCTAAAGCCTTGAGCAACCTGCTCTGGTGGGAGGTGTCCCTGCCCAGGGTAGGGGGTTGGGGCTGGATGACCTCTAAGCTCCATTCCAACCCCTAAAATTCTATTATTCTATGATTCTGTGTTGGGGACATGAAGAAAGAATCATGGCCAAAGGTCCCCAAGATCTTGTTGCATCCTCTCATGTGAAAGAACCAGTGGGAGGAGGCAAATGCAGTGGCTTGTAAGATGGTCACAAAGTCCCAGAGAAAAGGCCACAGGGGCCTAGCAGAGGAAGGAAAACAAAGTCTTTTTTGCTGCAGGTCTTGAGGAGGAGGAGGAGGGCAGCATCATTCTACTAATCCAGCACCAACAGCTAGACAAGAGATGGGACAATAATCAGCTGCTCCTCCTCCTCTGGAGGAGCAAAGCTTTGTCCTGTCTGAACATTGTGGTAAGTGAGACAGCACCAAAGCCAAGTAGGGTCCTGCTCTGCTCACACCACAGTGTGCAGAGGGTGAGGATCCCCTGCAAGCCTGGGACTTGGGGAAAACACAGATGCAATGAGTTTTGGAGCAGGAGAAGAACCTCACCCCCAGGTGCAGAGACAGGCCAGAGTGTTATTCGAAAGCATCACCCAGCAGAGAACAGCAGGAGCTGTTTCAAGCTGTGGCTTATGCCACTGTGGGGAAAAGTAAAAGCTAGCAAGAGAGGCAGAAAGAAAACACACAGCTGTTCCAAGAGGCTCATGGCAGGAGGAGGAGGAGGAGAAGTCTGTCGGGACGTGACGCAGAGCTCTGCTGCTGCCACGGGCTCAGCCCAGCCAAGAAGAATCCTGTTCTCCTGGGTCAGGAACATCCATTGGGGTTGAGATGCTCAGAGGACCAGTGACAAATGCTGGCCACCAGCCATTCAAATAAACAGTAGGCAGCCAGTTGGCCAGTGGCCACTCAAATAACCAGCCCCAAGCTAAAAAAAATACAGTAAGCTAGTAAATTTAGTAACCTAAAGAGAAACATTCCTCTCCCAACCAGCATGCAAATAAGCCAGGAGGGGATATAGAGCTGACACAGTCCCCTGTTCAGCTTTTGATATTCCATGGCCCTTCTCCAACTGGCTGCCAGTTGGTTATTTGCATTGGAACAGGAAACAAATTTTTCTCCTATTTATACTGCTTACCTCAGGAATAAACTAATTACTGTTATAAAATCCCATTCCCACAGTGTCCAGCACACATCTGTAACCTCTGGAAGGGACAAATGTGCACAACTTGCCAGCTGGACTGTCCCATTGAAATGGCCAAATCCCAACTTGCTTTTTTGCTGGCTCTCCCCACTGGATGATGAAGCAAAGCCTTCCCTGCACATCCTCCTGCTGCATCAGCTGTTTACCTTGCTCATAAACACATCAGTGCTAGGAAATGATCTTCCAAAGCTGCCCAACACACAGCAAGACAGCCTGGGGATGGGGAAGAGGAGCGGGGACCAATCTGCTGGTGTTTCAGTTCCTGTGGCCAAGGACAGGCCCAGCTGGTTGCTCCAAGTGTCCAGGCTGTGGAGCAGCTGGGATGGAGGTGGTTTGGCCACGCTGAGGCCCAGATATGCCACTAGATGGAGTGAGACAGTGAGGCAGCCCCATGTCCCTGTCCTGCTGCAGGGATGGCCCTCACTGGAGATGGTCTCTGGCTGCTCTGGCAGAAGGGATTTCTGAGGTCCAGCACTGGCAAAGGATTCCAAGTCCCACCACAGTGGGAGCCATCCCATCCTCATTCACTCGTGCATCATTCACTGGCACAGGTTGCCCAGGGCAGTGGTGAATGCCCCAACCCTGGCAGTGTTCACAGCCAGGTTGGCTAAAGCCTTGAGCAACCTGCTCTGGTGGGAGGTGTCCCTGCCCAGGGCAGGGGTTGGGGCTGGATCATCTCTAAGCTCCATTCCAACCCCTTAACATACTATGATAACTCTACTCCACCCACCACTGCTGGGATGTGCATGGAGCAGCAAGGATAGTCCTGCTCCAGGCTCACCTGTTTACTGAGAGCTGGTGATTTCCTCCTTAAGTACTTGGGCACTCTATATGCATTCCAGGTGTGGCCAGGCAGAAGTGTGTGTGTGCATCTTCACACAGGGCAATACAGGAGAAGACAAGTAGGATTTTATCTGATACGGCTTCAAAGGGCACAACAGCACTTCTTTCTTTTTTTTTTTCTTTTTCTTCCTTTTTCTTTCTTTTTCTTTTTCTTTCTTTTTCTTCTCTTTGGTTTTTTTGTGTGAGGATGGAGTAGTCCCTTCACAGGACTACAGAACCAGGTTTCTATTTGTCTGTTTTGGAGATGCCAGGAAGAGCCACCTCAGAGCAAACACCTGAAAACATCCAACTTCTCTTCCCTCTCCCAGGTATGGACTGTTTACCATCTCCCCTCTCCTCTGGAGTGTTTGTCTGCTGCCTACATCTACCCTCCTGCTCCCATTGCCCAAAGCATCAGCAGAGGGTGAACCAAAAAAACTCATCTTGTTTGGATGAAATGCCAGTTATGACCCACACCAGTGAGCCTGGTCTGGATAACCCCCCAGTACTGTGACTCTGTCATAACAACCCTCAGTCACCCAGGAAGGTGTTCTGGCACTGATCCTCACTGTGGACATCAGATCCAGGAGAAGACTTGAGCAATGTGTTCCTGATTGAGTTCCTGCATGTATGTGGAGACTTCACCTCAGAGGGTTCAGGACACATGGATGGTCCTGGAGAGCAGCTCTAAGTGTCAGGGGACTGGGTGAGAAGAGAAGATGTGTCTATAGTTCATTATCCAGTCCCTGCTGGAGGTTCATGAAGGTTAACATGGTTAACACAGTTGGGCCATGATGCCTGTTGGGTCTCCAGGCGTCAGAGAGAAGAAATGAGCTATAAAAAGACCCAGACAGAGAAATCAGCTGAGCTGACCATGGGCCCTGGCAGAAAGCAAGGTCAACATGAGCTGAAGGGACTGTCCTGATCCTCCTTGGAGCTGTTGGAATTGCAAGAAGCTTGGGACAGGAGAGGAAACCTCACAGCTGCAGAGCAGGCCCAGCCCTTCCAGATGGGAAGAGTGTCAGGAGGCCCATGGAGGAGGTGCACAACAGCCTTTCCTCTCTCCTGCCCCTGAAGAGGTGCACAAGAGGCTCCTCTCTCACCACACTAAAGAGAAAACAGAGCTTACAGATCTACCAAAAACCCTTTGCAGAAGGGTGTTCCTGCAGGGTTCTGGCAGAGGGAGAAAACCCAAGTGGTTCACAGCAACAGGGATGTGGAAAGGGGAACTGATGTGACCAGGACAGAAGGTGTTCAGAGGGATAGCTCAGCCTTGGGGACATCTGATAGCCCTGAACAAAGAAGAGTGGAAACAGGCACATTTCTCCTCTGCTTTGGCCATGAACTGGTGACCAGCACTGGGGAGTCCACATGAGACCATCCTACCCTGGTGTCCCACAGCCCATTTCCATGGCCATGAAGGTGGTGGAGTGGGTGATCTGCTCCCTTCCCACTCATGACCTTAGCCTTGTGTGTTACCTCCCCATCCACACACTGGTGCAAGGCAGTGTGACCTTTCCTTCAGGCTCACCCTCACCCAGCACCAATCCCTCATCCCCAACTCCACTTTGCTGGCCAAGTGTCTCCTCACACATCTCTGGAGGCAAGTCCCCACCATGTGGAACAGGCAGGGCCCAGGACAGAGAGGCACTCAGAGCGGATTAGATTTGAGATTGGGTTAATTGCACCTTTCCATCATTTATTTAGCTTGGGAAAGATCCAAAACATATGAGTGAAATTCCCCCATGCACACTACGCTGCTGACAGGAGGATATTGCATCTGGTTTGAATATGGCAAGTGGCTGCAGAAGCAGAGACAGTGTGGAGCTGCTTGAAATACAACACACACCTCCTCACTCTCCAGCCCCCCTGGCCCATGTGCCCTGCAGTTACATCATGCTGAAAGACCCCACCCTGCAGCCCCAAATTTCACCACCACCTCCACATCCCATCAGCTCAGCCCACCCTCACCCATGTCCCTGGCACTGCTGAGCAGTTCTTCCCCCTAGCCAAAAGGCAGGAGATGGAAGAGGAGGAGGAGGAGGAGAACAACCCTTGGAGCAGCATGGGATGACATCCATGGAATGGGCTGTGATGGCTGGAGATGACACAGATGAAATGGTGACCTTCTCTGGAATTGGGAGAGGGTGGGAGGGAAGATGCAAAGGGAGAAGAAAGCAGTGTGGATGCCAAACACTTATTGCTCTAACCCTCCCCAGAGCCTCCATCAGCCTGTGAGCAGAGGTGTGTGATCACTGAGGGGCTGCCCAAAGAACTGGGGCTGATTTGTCCCCAGGGTGCTGAGGCTCACTCAGGGGGAGGTGGAGCCCATGCCAGGAGAATTTCAGTCACCTTTGGTCTGACATCACTGGACACAAGGTGCTGAGGGTGGACCCCGAGGCAGTGGCAGCACCACAGAGCAAAGGATGCTCTTATTCTCCTTTATCCCCACTATATTCCCACACTGACCTACAGCTAGCACAGGCTGAGGACTTGCTCCAGAGAAGCAAGAGACCCAGCAGGGCTCTGCAAGGCTGCAGGAAGACATGGGAGCCTGCAAGAGCTGCCTGCACAATGCCCCTTGGCTCCCAGTGCCAGGCAGCGCTTGGTGAAGGGGCATCTGGCAGTGGGAAGTACATGCAATGCCTCTGTTTCTTGGCTTTTCAGGAGAAAGATGGCAAAACATTGGCCTGTGTTAAGGGATTCTCATTTTAGTCCAGCTCTCAGGGAAATGTGCCCCTGAGGTGCACTGAAAACTTTGCTGATCCCAGCAAAAACTGTGCCCAGAGGAGCAGGGTGGAAGTAGGGACAAGCCATGGAGATGATGCTTTGGTTTTCCTCCTGGGCATTGCTCTTGGCAAGTGCCCCTTGGTCTGCCCCTGCCCCAAAGTCTGGCTGCCTCCTCTCACCATCAGCACCGACAGAAGAGGGGGAAGCTTTCCACACCAGTGGTGTGTGGTGCCCTGGAGGGCAAAGGGATTCCCCTGCTGCCACCAGCACCCAGTGGAAGGTTTGTGCACTGGTTGGATGTGCTCTGGTTTCTCTCCTGGGCACTGCTGCTGGTTCCTGCCCCCTGCTCTGCCCCTGCTCCATAGTTTGGCTACCTCTTCTCACCTCCTCTCACCATGAGCACCTACAGAAGAGGGAGAGGAGGAAGTCAGAAGTTTTCCACCCTGGTGCAGGTCAAAGGGATTTCCCTGCTGCCACCAGCACCCAGTGGAAGGTTTGTGCTCTGGTTGGATGTGCTCTGATTTCCCTCCTGGGCACTGCTGTTGGCATGTGCCCCTGGTGTGTCCCTGCCCCAAAGTCTGGCTGCCTCCTCTCACCTCCTCTCACCATCAGCACCTACAGAAGAGGGAGAGGAGGAAGTCAGAAGCTTTCCACCCTGCTGGAGGTCAAAGGGATTCCCCTGCTGTCACCAGCACCCAGTGGTAGGTTTGCTCCAGCTCCCACCATGGCACAGAGGAATGCCAACATCCAATCCAGGAGAGGCATGTGGGACCCTTCCTCCTCCTTTCAGAACAGCAGAGCTCTGCTTTGCACAGGTGTTGAGCACCCTCCATCCCCAGCAGCCTTCAGGGCTGTCACGCTCACTCAGCACCTCCCAGGATCTGGCCTTTTTTCCCCCAGTTCTTTTATGAAGATGTTATTTTACAGCTTGTTAATTTGTCCTTTTCCAAGCTTTTACCAAGGAGCAGGGGCCAAGTCCCCAGACAGTCCCCCTGGCCGTGAGAAATCCCATTTGGTCTCCTATAAATTATTGCAGATATTACTAATATTGCATCTATTGTGTAAATACTGCCTAAATGTTTGCAAAACACAAATAAATACTGAGCTGAGCTGATGGCTGGAGCAGCTGCCTATGAGCCATTCTGGGCCCCCCAAGGGAAAGAATTCACATTTTAAACTAATGTGTAAATATGTAACCTGCCTCCAGCCCCCACCACAGCAGCATGAGCAGTCCTTGGAAGCAGCCCAGTCCCTCAGCTGCACAGCTATGATTTAACAACAGCTATAAATACATCTCATCCACAGGGCAACTGCACAAACAAGGGCTCACCTGGCACTGAGGGGTCACCAAAGAGGTTCCCAAGTGAAAGTGCTGCTCACAGAGAGGTATGCAGGGTGATGGGAGATGCTGCCTGAGCCTTAACATCTCCCCTGGGTCTTGGATCTCATCAGCCCACACAGAGTTCAGTGTTGCTTGCCACAGCCAGGTATGAGCTAATGGACCACCAGCAATTATGGGCCACCAGGACCAACAAAGATGCTGCCTCCAAGTTGTGAGCTTCCTTGGTTGGGTGTGCACTAGTTTTCCTCCTGGGCACTGTGGCTGGCATGTGCCCCTTGGTCTGCCCCTGCCCCAAAGTCTGGTTGCCTCCTCTCACCATCAGCACCTACAAAACAGGGAGATAGGGAAGCCAGAAACTTTTCCATCCTGGTGGTGTGTGGTGCCCTGGAGGGCAAAGAGATTGCCCTGATGTCACCAGCACCCAGTGGAAGGTTTGTGCACTGGTTGGATGTGCTCTGGTTTCCCTCTTGGGCACTGCTGCTGGCTCATGCCCCTTGGTCTGCCCCTGCCCCAAAGTCTGGCTGCCTTCTCTCACCATCAGCACCTACAAAACAGGGAGATAGGGAAGCCAGAAACTTTTCCATCCTGGTGGTGTGTGGTGCCCTGGAGGGCAAAGGGATTCCCCTGCTGCCACCAGCACCCACTGGTAGGTTTGTGTACTGGTTGGATGTGCTCTGGTTTCCTTCCTGGGCATTGCTGCTGTCATGTGCCCCTTGGTCTGCCCCTGCCCTAAGGCAGAGATTCTCATTTTAGTCCAGCTCTCAGGGAAATGTGCCCCTGAGGTGCAGGGGAAATTTTGCTGGTCCCTGCACTGGGCCCAGAAGAGCAGAGTGGAAGTAGGGACAAGCCATGGTGATGATGGATGTGCTCTGGTCTTCCTCCTGGGCACTGCTGTTGGTATGTGCCCCCTGGTGTGTCCCTGCCCCAAAGTCTGGCTGCCTCCTCTCACTTCCTCTCACCATCAGCACCTACAGAAGAGGGAGAGGAGGAAGTCAGAAGCTTTCCACCCTGCTGGAGGTCAAAGGGATTCCCCTGCTGCCACCAGCACCCAGTGGTAGGTTTGCTCCAGCTCCCACCATGGCGCAGAGGAATGCCAACATCCAATCCAGGAGAGGCATGTAGGACCTTCCCCTCATTTGCAAATCCTTACCCTTGTTTACAAGCTCTTTACTCCATTCCTCATTACTGCAAGAAAGTCACAGAGTCCTGCAAAGTCCCAGTCCCTCATCACCACGCAGAATTCCATAGCAATATGCCCCTTGCCAGAGGGCAGAATCATGGAATCACAGAATCATGGAAGCATCAAAGTTGGAGGAGACCTCTAGGATCATCAAGTCCAACCATTAACCTGTCACTGCTGGAACCCCTAAACCAGATCCTCCAGCACCAGATCCAGACACCTGTTAAACACCTCCAGGGTTGGTGACTCCACCACCTCCCTGGGCAATTCCCTCTTCCAGTGCCTGAACACCCTAACAGGGAGGAAATTTTCCCTAACATCTGCTCTGAATGTCAATGCCTCTCCCATGTACAAGCTCTTTACCCCATTCCTCATTGCTGCAGGAAAGTCAGAGTCCTCCAAAGTCCCAGTCCCTCATCACCATGCAGAATTCCAGAGCAACATGCCCCTTGCCAGAGGGCAGAAGGACCAGCCAAGGACCTGTCCCCACATCCCACTGCCTCCCAGCCTCAGCTGTTGGGAGTTTCCAGCCCTTCCTTGCAAGTCTCCGGTCCCTCCCCCATCACTCAAGGCTGGCTCTGAGTGGGATGAGGAACACCATTAACCCCTTCCCCACCCAAACCAGAGATGCTGCAATTTGTCCTCTTGGCACAGCAAACAGAGCAGTGAATCACAGACTGTAGGCAAGGGAGAGGAGACAGGAGACATCCCTGGGCTTGGCTTTTGACAGACATGGGATGATACAGGTGGTTTGGGTTATTTTGCCTTGTTTCTTTGTGACCTTCCCAATCCTTTCAATTGACTTTACTCCACGATCACGGCTCAGCTGGGTACAAACACCTCTAGGTTGGCCCAGAGCTGCTGCATCTTGGCCACAGAGGACAAAGCTAAACCCACATGATCTCCAAGGGGCCAAATGCTCAAAGAGACTTGCCCAAACTTCTCCTGTCTCCTATTCCATATCTGGGACAGCCAGAGATTTGATCTTCACTTTTTTCCCAAGTCCTGGGCATCATCCTAGAGCAGCTTGTGAGCTTGGACCATCCTATGGCATTTCTATGGGACCTTCCCAGTCAAGTCAATTGACTTTAACCCACAGCCACCGTTCAGTTGGGTACAAACACCTCTGGGTTGGCCCAGAGCTTCTGCAGAGGACAAGAGGAGCTGGTGAGTTGGCCAAAAGTGACAGCATGGGGAAGATTTGCTCCTCAGCAGATGGACAGCAGCAGGGCAAAGGTGGTGCCCTAGGACTGCAGAGGGAGGTGCTGCAGCCACCAGCCCCAGCAGCCCAGGCAGGGAGGGAGAGGAAAATCCAGGCCAGGAAGATGTGAGTCAGGGCAATAAGGTCATTGCAATGGGAGCAGCTGAAGACACTTCTGTGCCCTAAGGCAAAATGTGGGATTTCATGGCATTGCTCTTGAGAAAGGTGAAGATCATGGTATGGATTCCCATTGCCAAAGCTGCAGGTACTCTTCAGGCAGGGGGTATCAGCTCCAGGCTTGGCCACAGACAACAAAGCTAAACCCACCTGATCTCCAATGCAGCAGAGAGACTTTTATTCCCAAACTTCTCCCGCTTCCTAATCCATCTCTGGGACAGCCAGAGAGACGATTCCACACCGATTGTCTTCACTTTTGCCCAAGTGCTGGGAATCATCCTAGTGCAGCTTGTGAGCTTGGACCATCCCAGGGGCCACCATGGCCACAGACTCCTCCAAGACCCAGTTTGACTCCTCCAAGACCCAGTTTGGCTTCTCCAAACCCCAGTTTGACTCCTCCAAGCTCCAGTTTGACTTGTCCAAACCCCAATCTGGCTCCTCCAAACCCATTTTGGCTCCTCCAAACCCCAGTTTGACTCCTCTGAGACCCAGTTTGACTTGTCCAAACCCCAATCTGACTCCTCCAGACCCCAGTCTGACTCCTCCAAGCCCTAGTTTGACTTCTCCAAGACCCAGTTTGACTCCTTCAAACTCCAGTTTGACTCCTCCAGGTCCCTGCAGTCACTGTAGGTGCCCAGACTTGGCCAAAGAGGAGCAAATCCCACCCCACACCCTTACCCAAATGACACATTTTGGCTCTTATGTGACACCTCTGAGCCCTTACACAGGTCCAGGTGTGAGTCCTTGGCCAAATACATCCAATGGAGCTAAGCAGGGCAAGGAACTGGGGAAGGGCAGCACAGGATTGGGTTGTGCATCAGGCTCAGCTCTTGCCCTGTAACTCCAGATTAAAATAATAAACTCAGAAGGATCCAGGCTTTGGCAGGGACCAGGAAGAGCTGATGTTGGACTGGCCCTTAGTTCAAGGCACACCCAAATAAATAGCATTGTTTATAAGGGCTGCAAATTAAAACTTAAGGGCTGTGATTTTCAAAGCTCCCCAAGGAGCTCTGACATTGAACTCCCATCCAAATGAATGGCCTGAAATCCCATCCCTACATTTCTCTGGAGTGATAAAAAGAGCTATTCATTGTGCAATCAATTGCAGAAATTCACAATCATTTCTACTGAAGGAATCCTAAGTAATTTCACTGCTCTGGAGGGTTTCAGTTAGCAATAAATCTACTAAATAAAATACCTACCAGTTGAGTAGGAGAAATGATTGGAAGATTCAGCAAATTAGCTAACATAATGCAAAGCAATTTCACTCCTTATTTTCCGCTGGGAATTGAAGGCACAAGTTGAAATTCATTTACTCTAGTTGGAATTTTAAGCTGGGGTTTTTTGCCTTCAGATGGAAAACAAAACTTCTGCAGTTGAGTGAAAAACTTTTAAGGAAAATCCAGGGGTGTGCATGGGGTTTGACCTGCATGGACCTTGCAACAGCCTCAGGTTTGGCCAGAAGAAAACAGAACCAGAGGAGATGTTGGTGCTAAAACTTTGGCCTTCCCTGGAGTTTGTGCATGTTTGAATGCAGCTACAGGTGGCAGAATCCCCCACACCAGCCCTCACCTGCAGAGAGGGGTTCAGATGGGTAGCAGGCACCTTCAGCAAACCTGTGTGCACTGCTGAGGATGGGACAAATGGTGCACAGCACTAGCTAAGCCACATGAAACTCCTTCACTGGAGTAACTTCACAGAACCATAGAATGACAGAATATTCTGAGCTGGAAGGAACCTTTGAGGATCATCTAGCCCAACTCCTGCCCTGCACAGACACCCCAACAACCCACCCTGTGCTGAGAGCATTGGCCAAACACTCCTGGAGCTCTGTCAGCCTTGGGGCTGTGACCACTGCCCTGGGGAGCTGTTCAGTGCCCAAACACCTCTGGGGGAACAACCTCTGCCTGATACCCAACCTAACCCTGCCCTGACACAGCTCCAGCCATTCCCTGGCTCCTGTCCCTGTCCCAGAGAGCAGAGGGCAGAGCTGCCCCTGCACTGCCCCTCGGGAGCAAGTTGGATCCAGCCATGAGCTCTGTGCTCAGTCTGCTCTTCTCCAGCTGAACACACCAAGTGCCTCAGCCACTCCTCATGTGGCTTTTCCTCAGGGCCCTTCAAATTGGTGCCATCCAAGCACACATATACAAACACACATGTTCTTCAAGTCTCACATCCATCCAGACCCTCCGTGTCCATGCTGCAGCTTTTCAGCAGTAGGACACAGAGCCACAAATGCCTCCTGGCACTCATAAGCAGCCAGAAGGGACATTCCTCACCCTGTCCTCGAACCTCACCTGTGCTGAACAAGCACCTGAAACACACCCTGCACATCAAATTCTGTGGTTGGAGCCTACATTCCTCTCTGATCCTCGCCCCACTCATGTCTCTAGCTGGGATCACACCTCTGCCCTCACTCAGCAGATGTGAAGCAGCCACACAAACAGCTCCCTCACTTCCAGATGAACAGGAGACCATCACCATCATCCATGCTCATTTGCATTCCCTTTTTTGCAGATGAACAGGAGACCATCACCATCATTTGCATTCCCTTTTTTTGGGGAATTTGATCCTGAAAATTGTAGCTTTGATAGTTGGCCGAAGAATGAAGCATTGAAACCATTACAGTTTCTTAGGAATCCTGTCCCATCCTCCTTTAGGTTCCTCTGAGACCTTGCCCCAGCTTCAGGCCTCAATGGAGATGATCACCCAGGATCTGTCCCATCAGAAGTCACTGCAGCTGGAGAAGGTCTGTGAGGAAGAAGAAGCAGGAGTCTGCAGATCATGAAACAGCCTGGTTATCCCAAATTAGTGATGTCTTTGTAAAGAGATACCACAGTAAAGGGGAAGAGCAAGTGGAAAACTCTTGAAACTCTTCCTTTCATTTGAACAGTCTTTGGGGCTCCCCCACAGCTCCCATCCCACCATGCTTTATGCTCACTCCACACCCTGAGCAGACCCAGAGCAGGGTTCCTAGGATTTTTAGACCTGGTGATTGCCAACCAACCTCCAGAGTCATACCAATGATGAGTGGGAAGAGTGAAGAGCAAGGTCTACCCATCCATCAACCACAGCCATTGGCTTCACCATCAGAAGAACCAGAGAGTCTGCTGTGCATGTCTCCTTCCTGTGGCTGACTGGGAGCTGCTGGAAGCACCACGGGCAGTGGAGCTGCAGAAGGGCTGAGGTGGCCATGGCGCACAGTGGCCATCCAAGCACTGGGCCACCGCGGCCGCCCCACGGGTCCACGCTGGTGGCTGGTGGCCACGTCCTGTTCCACGGGGCTGTGTCCCCCTCTAGTGGCGTGTCCCAGCCAGCACGGCCCTGGCCACGCTGGAGAGCTGGACACGCTCACCAGTGGCGTCGTCACCTCCAATTCACACCTCCCCCGTGGCTCCTCGGCCACCCTGTGCTGGGTGGTGGCTGAGTGGTTCCAACTTCTTCCTGATATCTGATCTAAATTTCCCTCTTGCAATTTCTCCCCATTCCTCCTTGTCCTGTCCCTGCAGTTCCTAACACAGATCCCTCTGCAGCTTCCCTGGAGCCCCTTCAGCTCCTGGCAGGTTGCTCTGAGGTCTCCACATAACCTTCTCTTCTGCAGGCTGAACAGCCCCAACTTCCTCAGCCTGCACAAAGAAGGACCTCCAAGAGAAAGTGCTGCTGTCACCCCACATCAAGTGCCAACTCCATCAGCCATGGCAGGACAAGGTGTGCCCATAGGGAGAAGACCTCCAAGAGAAAGTGCTGCTATCAACCCAAACAAGTGCCAACTCCATCAGCCATGGCAGGTGTGCCCATAGGAAGGTACTGGTCCATCAAGGCAAGCAGGATGTTTTCAGTCCCCCAAACCTCTCCAGAGCTGGCCTAGGAAAGACTGTTGGATGTCTTGACCAAGCAGGACAATGATCCAAGTACCAGCCACAGGTAGCAGAGTTTGTAATGTTCCCCTGCCTCATTGAAAGTTTTTATATGGGAGGGTTGGGTCAATTAAGTGGAGTTCCCTTCGGGCAGCTGCTGCCTGCAGATAAAGGGATGAGTTTCAGCTCTTCAGGCTGTGAAGCCAACAAGATGTCTCCTCACCACAATAAGGACAGAGCAGCCTTCATCACTGCTAATCACTTCAAATATTGTGTGCAGTTTGGGCAGCACAGTGTAAGACAGATAGTAAGTTATTGGAGAACATCTGAAGGAGACAATGAAGATGGTGAAAGGCCTTGAGGGGAAGCCACATGAGGAGTGGCTGAGGCACTTGGTGTGTTCAGCTGGAGAAGAGCAGACTGAGCACAGAGCTCATTGCTGGATCCAACTTGCTCCCGAGGGGCAGTGCAGGGGCAGCTCTGCCCTCTGCTCTCTGGGACAGGGACAGGAGCCAGGGAATGGCTGGAGCTGTGTCAGGGTAGGGTCAGGTTGGATATCAGGCAGAGGTTGTTCCCCCAGAGGTGTTTGGGCACTGAACAGCTCCCCAGGGCAGTGGGCACAGCCCCAAGGCTGACAGAGCTCCAGGAGTGTTTGGCCAATGCTCTCAGCACAGGGTGGGTTGTTGGGGTGTCCTGTGCAGGGCAGGAGTTGGGCTAGATGATCCTGCAGAAGGGTCCCTTCCAGCTCTGAATACTCTGATTAACTTGGGTGGACTTCCTCACCAGTTCTGGTTTCAAGTTTCCCCATCCACAGTATCACCACAGGGGCAGGACCAGAACTTGTGTCCTTGCTGCGTTTATGGCTGAAGATCATGTTCAGTCCTGAAAAACAGGAGGTCCAGCTCCCTGTTAGCTGTGTGAGCTGTGGGATGTCCCTGATCTTGCTCTCCTAAACATTTAGTGTTTGTTTTGCTGGCTGATTCTCTTAAGCAACTCTAATTCTTTCACAGCTTCATGTTTCCATAGATTCTGGTAGAGTAAGCAATAAAATCTGCCCTGGTTTGCTCAAGAGAGCAGGACTGTGTGGAATCAGTGCAGCATTTCCTTTGGTGGGATGACAGGGCCATTCTTGGTCCTCCCAAATCATAGAATCATAGAATTTTAGGGGTTGGAATGAAGCTCAGAGATCATCCAGCCCCAAGCCCCTGCCCTGGGCAGGGACACCTCCCACCAGAGCAGGTTGCTCAAGGCTTTAGCCACCCTGGCTGTGAACACTGCCAGGGTTGGGGCAGCCACAGCCTCCCTGGGCAACCTGGGACAGTGTCTCACCACCCTCACAGGGAAAATGTATTCCTGATATCTCACCTAAATTTCCCCTCCTTCAATTTGTACCCATTACCCCTTGTCCTGTCCCTGCAGTTCCTAACACAGAGTCCCTCTGAATTTTCACTGGAGCCCCTTCAGCTCCTGGCAGGTTGCTCTGAGGTCTCCACACAACCTTCTCTTCTCCAGGCTGAACATCCAGGCTCCAATTCTCTCAGCCTGTCCTTGTAGGGAAGGTGCACCAGTGCTCTTGGCAACTTCATGGCCTCCTCTGGCCTTGCTCCACCAGTTCCATGTCCTTCCTGCCTTGAGGACACCAGAACTGTGTGCAGTATTGCAGATGAGCAGGAGATGATGTGACGGATTGGGCCAAAACCTTAAAAATTTCTCTCACTCAAATGTGTTTCAATCTCTTTCTAAATGGAGGACCCTTGAACACTCTAACATGAGAGGGTCCACTGAAAAGGAGGCTGTGACTGCTGGAGACTCTGCCCACATTCCCCTTGAGGCTCTTGCCATCATCTCCTGCCCCTCTGGAGAGGGGCTTGGAAAAAAGTGCTCCAAATATTTCCCAGTTTCCCAGGGAGGCTGGGGCTGCCCCCAACCCTGCACGTAT
>NW_008683460.1:0-11481 GCF_000695815.1 Acanthisitta chloris | reverse complement strand
GGAGGTGTCCCTGCCCAGGGCAGGGGTTGGGGCTGGATCATCTCTGAGCTCCAGTCCAACCCCTAAATGGCAGAAATCAGTGATCTGAAATAAATGAAGAAACGACCCAAAAAATGCACTTTGTGAAGGGGAAAAAAAAAGACAAAAATGAACACTTTGGAGCATTTTTCTCTTCATTTCATCAGGCCTGGGGCCATGCACACTGGTCACTCTGTGCTGTTCATCTCAGCTTGGTAGAAAGCCAGAGAGATGGTTAAACATCTTCCCTTTGGCTTTGCCTCGATGCCAGACATGCCCCCAGGTATTTCCTGACTCATGCACCGTTTGTGAGCTGAGCCTGTCACTTTGTACAGTGTCTCTAGGATGGGCCATGACCCATATAGCAACATCAGCATTTACACCTGGGTGTCCTTGGAGACCTCAGAGTCACCCACAACTGCAGTGCTGAATTCTGGCAGCAGTGACAGCAGCTCCCTGGGCCTGGGTCTCCTGATGTGCTGCTGTCATTTATCCCTCCTGAGACACCCAGGGAAAATGCCTCAAATCAGCAAGTGCTTCACAAATCTGAGTTTTGAGTCCTCCTCACATGAGCTGCCAAGGATGAATTCATCTCACCCACACACAGCTCCCAGAAAAGTCCAGTCTTTGGGAATTACATGGGCTTCTCTACAGCTTTGCCAAGCATTGCCACAGGCTCTGCAAGGGGAGGGATGGAGGGCCCAGCATTTCCCCATGGACTGAGAAAGGACCTTGTCTGTTATCTTGAAGTTGACATCCATTTCTCAGATGGTTGCACTGAAGGGAATTATAGAATCATAGAATCAACCAGGTTGGAAAAGACCTCCAAGATCGTCAAGTCCAACCCTACCATGGTCACTAGCCCATGGCACTAAGTGCCACATCCAGTCTCAGCTTGAAAACCTCCAGGGATGGTGAATCCACCACCTCCCTGAGCAGCACATTCCAATCCCTGAGCACTCTCTCTGTAAAAAATCTCTTCCTAATCTCCAACCTAACCCTCCCCTGGCAGAGCTTGAGTCTGTGCCCTCTTGTCCTGCTGCTGGTTGCCTGGGAGAAGAGACCAACCCCCACCTGACTCCAACCTCCTGTCAGGGAGCTGCAGAGGGTGAGAAGGTCTCCCCTGAGCCTCTTCTCCTCCATGTGTTGAACCCTTTGTGTTGGGCTGCCATGCATGAGCTGCCCACAGTGTGCTGGGGATCTGTCCTTTGTGGAATGATCAGCCTCAAATCCCAGGAAAAGACCTGTCTGAGGAGCTCTAAAGGGTCCATGAGGCCAGTGATGCCTCCAGGCTCTCAGGGGTTTCAGAGACCATGGTGGTGTGTTGCACATGGCATCCCCACCTGAAAACTCAGCATCCCCAGGCCTCCCTTCCCTCCATGGGTTCTGCTATTTCTCCCTCCCTAGAGAAGGAACAGGGACCTATTTGGGGCCAAAACCCACCAGGGCCCAAGGTTAAAGGACACTGAAGAGAAGGAATGTGGCCACATCTCAGCTTCACTCTCTAGGTTGCTCACTGCCTGGAGGGTCTTCACCTAGAGCATTTCCCTTGATGCTGAGCATCTGCCTCAGAAAATACCTCTTAGGAAGCTGCTGTGCCCATAACATCCCTCTTCCCTCAGACACTGCTTACCTAGACACCCAGGGGTGATGAGAAGTTCACATCCACCTGCACTGCTGTGCTGCACCTTCCTGCTCCTGCCATTCCTTCCTCATCAGGTGGGACTCAAGAACACCTCTGCTAGTGTGTTCTTCCTTGCCAACACCATCCTGGCAGGGCTCCTGATCTCAACACTCAGTGTCCACCCTATGTCCTGGACACTTTGCCACCCTGGTAGGTCACAGTGCTCATCACATGTCCAGGGCACAAAGCCCAAGTGCTGCTCCTTGGATGGGAGAGGACATTGGGTCTAGCAGCTCTAAACAGTGCCTAGTTCCTCCCCAACAGCCACTCCTCTGTGTAGAACCCCCCAGGAGTTACCCTGGAGGTGCAGCTCCCCTCATCAAGGAGACAAGGTGTTGCTGCACCATCCATCACCGTGTGGTCACTGAGTGCAAGAAAAAGGAACAAGGACAACACTATCTCTCATCTTTAGTCTCCCCTCCACTTTCTTCTCAGCCTTCACTTAGCTCCTTCCACCTGCCCATGGCTGGTCCCCCAAACATGTGGAGCTTCCCCTCTCTGTCCTCCAGCCATTTCATTCTTCCTCACTAACCTGAGACTGTGAACAAGGACCTTCCTGATCCTGTCTCCTCCCCAGATTTCCTGTGTCTGAGCCCCTCTGCTTTTCCCCTGTTTCCCTGGCTCTGTGGTATTTACAGCCTATCTTGATGCTCTGCTCTGGAGGAATCCCAGTGCTGCAGCCTCAGCTGGTTGAGCTCCCTGTGCTGCAGCCACCACATTGTCCCCAGGAGTGGTCCCAAGGGGCAGGTGATGGATTCAGCACTGCCAGGGAGGGACTTATTTCCCATCCTTTGACCCACTTTTTTGAGTTCAAGCTACATTCACATAGATATATAAAGGTATAGAGAGATATTGATATATCTTAGAACCATAGAATGTTAGGAGTTGGAATGGAGCTTAGAGTCCATCCAGTGCCAACCCCCTGCCCTGGGCAGGGACACCTCCCACCAGAGCAGGTTGCTCAAGGCTTTAGCCAACCTGGCTGTGAACACTGCCAGGGTTGGGGCAGCCACAGCCTCCCTGGGCAACCTGGGACAGTGTCTCACCACCCTCACAGGGAAAACTTTCCCAATCTCTAACCTAAATTTCCCTCTTGCAATTCGTGCCCATCCAACGTGCGAAACGACTCAGGTCTGACTGATTACCTGTCTCCATCTATCTCTTGCATCTGCACTTTTGAACCTCTGATCCACAAATCCCTACTGATGTGAGGTCCACAGAAAGTAACTCATCAACCTGGAGCCTGTTATCAGTACAGTGAAGTTGCTTTGGGAGGAGCTGTGTTGCCACAGGAACATTTTTTTTCCAATTCAGCAAACCAGAGCAGGTTGAAAACCACTGCCCAGAGGTTTGGGGAATGTCTAAGGTGATTCAGAGTCTCTGCACTTCTAGAGCTGAAATGTTAATGAGAAACTATTGACTTTAGTCAGGATGAACACTGCTATATTGATGTGAGAAGGAAGTACTGACTGAGGCAAAAAGAAAAGGGGAAAAAAAAAAAAAAGAAGTCAATATTTGCCAGGTGGGATAATAAATCCTGATTTATGATGGATGCAAAGCACAGTGGGTTGTGTTGCTATACACAGTCCGTGGGTAAACTGAGCCACTGCGTTTCCTTTCTTTCAATTAGCTGCGAGTAATTTGCTGAGATACTCAGGGTAATGTGTAACCGAGAGGTTCTGAGGGCTGTTCCCAGCCTCAGGCTACAGAACCTGACACCTCGGAGTGATGGGGAACATTTTTAGCCTTTGCTGCAGGCAAAAAAAAAAAAAAAAAAGCCGAAAAAAAAAAAGAAAGTTAACCAGCACCAGCTTAATTCCAGCCTGGATGACTGGGCTGGTTTCTGCAGGCTCCTTGCCCCACAGCCTGGGTGGGAGTCAGGGTGAGAGGCTGCCCAAACCCCCTGGGGGAGGTTGGTGCAAGGCAGGACTGTGCCAGGACTCCTCCCAACCTTCAGCACCAACAGGCAGCTCTTGTCAGCGTGGAAAATTCTCCTTCTTGTGTCTCCGACCACACAGTGACTTTTGGCAGATGGGAGAGCAGCACTTGCCTTCCTCCCTGGGCATTAGACAGCTTTTGTGGCCAGTCCTCTGTACACCTCCACAGAGCCATAAAACTCAGCCTTTCTTCCCTGCCACGGATGTTTCAAGCTTCACTGAGTAGGTTTGCATTGTATGGAGCTATTAAAGCCAAAGCAGTTATGGTCCTTCCAGTTCTGCAGGATAATTGCAGGAGCAACAACCCCAAAGAAGCTTTTGCTGGAGTTGAATAACCTGATTTGTACAAATATTTTAGCAAAAATCTGGACTATTCTGATTTCGAAGTGGCTTCCCTCCCTTCCTAAGAAGAATTGCACCAAATCCTCCAAGGCAGAGGATAAACACAGTGGTTTGACTTAGTTATAACAAAGTATAGATGTTTCACTGCTGTGTCACCAGATCTCTCGCTCGTCTTTGTCTCCAAAAGGTTTTGTTTTGATCATTTTTTTCCCCCATATTTATGTAGAAACACACTGGACAGCCGAGGGGATTTTAGTGTCTCTTACATTTCCTGTTCTGTTGTTTAATTAGTCATTTCTGAAAAGAACATTGCTTAAAATGAGAAATTTCCTTCTGCAAGAGCAAATGAAAGAAATGAGCCCCAGACAGCCCAGAGCTTCATTCCTGATATGCTTCAAGAGAAACAAGGATTTGGTGTGGGAATCAGGGTCAGTTATTGATTGCATTTTGCCAAAGCAGCAGCCTCGAAGTTGGTGTGAGGGAAAGAACCTGTTCCTTGGGGATCTCCCAAAGCTCAGCCAGGACACAATTCCCTATCCATGCACCTTCATCTTTATGCACCACTATGAGGAGAGGCTGAGGGAGCTGGGGGTGTTCAGCCTGGAGAAGAGGAGGCTCAGGGGAGACCTCATCACCCTCTGCAACTCCCTGACAGGAGGTTGGAGTCAGGTGGGGGTTGGTCTCTTCTCCCAGGCAACCAGCAGCAGGACAAGAGGGCACAGACTCAAGCTCTGCCAGGGGAGGGTTAGGTTGGATCTTAGGAAGAGATTTTTTACAGAGAGAGTGCTCAGACATTGGAATGTGCTGCCCAGGGAGGTGGTGGATTCACCATCCCTGGAGGTTTTCAAGCTGAGACTGGATGTGGCACTTAGTGCCATGGTCTAGTGACCACAGTAGGGTTGGACTTGACGATCTTGGAGGTCTCTTCCAACCTGGTTGATTCTATGATTCTATGATTCTATCTGCCACCAGCATGAAGTTGTGCAGCCACAGCCAACACTTTGCTCCATATGCACCTGAGAGGCCTCGTTCAGCAGAGGACCAGCCCTCCAGAAGATGCTCCTCATATCTCAGGAAGCTTTGGAGGTTCTTTCCAGGCACAGATTTTCTTCCTCCTGAGATTTAGAAGATTTTCTCCATCAGCATTTTTTTCACTGCCAGCAGCTCCAATATCTCAATCAGCATCTCTCTTTTCCTTGATTTCCTTCTGTCTCTTCACACCTCTGGTTTGTAGCCCCAAAAGGCCATGACAAAGCCAGGCAGGTCAGGGAGTGGTGGCACAGAGGGTGAAATGGTATGGACCTGCCAGGCACCATATAGCAAAGCCTAAACCAGACCTGCCTCATTCAGCCCATGCCTTGGGACAAGATCTCCCTTGCTCTTTGCAGGGTATAGGTTGGCTGGGCCAAAACCACACCAGCAAGAGCACCAACAGGTTGAGTGGTGCCAGAAGAGCAAGTCATCCCCGTGACCTCCTTTGAAAGTGGTCACACACAGGAAGAGATGTGGAATCACTCAGGCTGAGCACCTAGCAACACCACCTGGTGTGAAAATAGGTCTCATCTCTCTGGGGAAACCTCATTGCAGCCTAGCAGTTAATTAAAGAGGCTTATAATGAAAGAAGGAGAGCAACCTTTGACACAGGCAGAGAGTGACAGGACAAGGGCAACAGTTTTAAACTAAAAGAGAAGAAATTTTGATTAGGTATTAGGAAGAAATATTTTATTCAGAGGATGGTGAGAATCACAGAATTTTAGGGGTTGGAATGGAGCTTAGAGCTTATCCAGCCCCAACCCCTGCCCTGGGCAGGGACACCTCCCACCAGAGCAGGTTGCTCAAGGCTTTAGCCAACCTGGCTGTGAACACTGCCAGGGTTGGGGCAGCCACAGCCTCCCTGGGCAACCTGTGCCACTGTCTCACCACCCTCACAGGGAAAACTTGTGCTTAAGATCTAACCTGAATTCCTCCTCTTTCAATTTCTCCCCATTGTTCCTTGGCCTGTCCCTGTAGTTCCTAAAACAGAGTCCCTCTGCAGCTTCCCTGGAGCCCCTTCAGCTCCTGGCAGGTTGCTCTGAGGTCTCCACACAACCTTCTCTTCTCCAGGCTGAACAGCCCCAACTCTCTCAGCCTGTCCTCATAGGGGAGATGCTCCAATCCTCTTATCAATTTATGGCCCAGGTTGCCCAGAGCAGCTGTGGCTGCTCCATCCCTGGAAGTGTTCAAGGCTAAGTTGGGCAAGGTTCAGAGCAACCTGGGCTAGTAGAAAGTGTCCCTGTCCATGGCAGGGGGTGGAATGAGATGAACTTTAAGGTCCTTCCAACCCAAACCACTCTGAGATTCCATGATCTGCAACATGCTGAATGCGAAGGTGAAGACAACTCACCCCAAGTCATGAATAACCCAAGCTGTTCACCCCTGCCCTGTCCTCTCCTGGCCATCACCAGCCTGGGAGACCCTTTGCAGTCCTGGTGGCCTCCATCCCTCCTCCCACCCTGCTGAGCTGAGCGAGTCTCAGTGCTCCTGAATGCCTGGAGGTATAATAAGCACTGCAGAGGAGTCGATCGGGGTGTTATGTATCCGACCAGGCTGCAATCTCGTCTTCCCCCTGGGCAGGATGAGTAGGGCAAAGGTTGCAGTCACTGGCTGTCACTCCAAGGCTGCTTGGCTGCACGTGCACCAACCACCCTGTGTGACCACTTGTCCAGCACCTGCATCAAGATTTGCTTCAGCTATGCTCAGCGTGGGGAGCACCCAGGAGAGTGGTGAAGTCAGATGGGATGTATTTTAACCACCAGAGCCTGGCATTGTGATCCAATCTCCTCTGAAGATGGTACAAGCCAGGGAACAATTCACTGATAGCTCTGTGAGCAAGGAGCTAGTTGGCTGGTGGAAAAGTTAGCTCTTTCTGCAATGGTATGCTTTGAAAGCTTTCATGATATTCAAGGATGCTCTGAACTTCCCTCATGGGTAGCACCCACAAATTCCCTCAGAGAGACTCATTTTTCCAGCCAAAACAAAACTCCCTAAATCCCAAGGCACTCCATATTGTTTTTCAGTGCCTTATTCAGCAATAAACTTGAAGGAGTGAATCTTTCAATCCTCAGTGCTGCATTTCAGGTGATGCCACAGCACATTTGTCAGAACAGAACATCTGCTGCTGAATCTCACCCAAATAAATGCACATTCTCAAGCAGGCTCTGCAATCCACATGGGGCTAAAGGCTGGAAAAGACCTGTATGGATGTTGCAGTGGCTGTGTTGAGCTGCCCAGGTGAGCATGGGTTACAGCAACCACTCACTCTCTGTTTGTAATGGACTGGACACAGTTCTTTTGTCTGAGCAATTTTCACCTTTGCAAAGCTGCTTCTGTTTGTGAGCCACACTCCCATCCAGCCCCTGCTCTGAGCAGTCAGCAGCAAAGCTCAGAAATGTTTGGATAGTTTGAAATAAATTTCATCAGAAAAACCACAGGTTGCTATAAAGGAGTACAATTGTCCTGTGTTTTCTGGCATGGAGGCTCCCAGAACAGCTTCTCCTTTCTCCAGGACAGGATTAATACATGTACTGTTGCTAAGTGTCTGATATTTATGTTCCATTAAATTCAAAACAGAATTTATTTCTATTCAGAGACAACCCCCACAGCCTCAGATTCACCCAGGAGTTCTCCCCCCTTTCTCTCTCAGCTCTTCTCCCCATGGCATGGGTGAGACCACTCTCCAGACTACCCACTCTCAGTCCCATTTGGTAAACCCCAGAGGCACCAGAGACTTGAAAAGAACCTGTAAAATCTATCCCACAGCCCTACCAGCACTGGGCAGATCCAGGAACTGAGCAGGAGTACTACTTGCCTCCACTTAGTCTTCAGTGCAGTTTTATTTCCATCACTAAAATCAGAATCTGGCTGCACCTTTGCATGGAATTTTGCATTCTCCGTGCTTTCACAGTGGTCTCAAGAGTTGGAAACTACCAAGTCCTGGCCCTTTTCCTCACCTGTGATATGATGCTGGTGATGTCTCTGCAGCCTTTGAATACAGACACACCTGGGCAAGCCTATGAAACTCTGCTCAGGTGCATTTTATTCCTCTTCCCAGCCACTGAAATATTTACACATCAAAGAGAGTCTCCTTATCTAATGGGGGGTTGGTGTTCCTTAAAGCAACACAGGGACAAAGAGCAGCACTGGGGTGGTCAGCAGGCTCTGAGCTCCAACTCACACCCCCAGATGCTGCAGGGGGGGTGCCCCAGTGGGCAGGATGCTCTGCAGCAATGCCCAGGCCAGGAGACCTGGGACCTCCCTTAAACACTCCCCTGGATCTGGGCCTTCCACTCTTCCAAATCAGCTTGGCCTTAAGGTCTGTAAAGCAGCCTGAGACCTTCTGGATCAAAAGAGCTCACAGAAAGCTGCAGGTAGTGACCCAGTAGTGGTTCATGAGCATCTTTGAAAGGACCAAGGAACACACTCCCACTCCCAGGGAGTGCTCATTTCCATCTTCTGGCTGTTCACACTCCTCATCTCCTCCACCACAGGGGCTGTAAAATAAACACCCTCTCCTGCCCTGCCACAGCATTATCATCTCCCCAGGCAGCACACACTGCACCTCCCTTCAGGGTCACTCACTCCAGATGTGTCTGCATCTGCCTTCCTCCCACCCATCACTCCATGGACACTCTAGTCCCCAAACATCCCAGGGATGTGATCTCATGCTGTGACTGCTGCAATAACCTAACGATCCTGCCCTCCTTCTGGGTAAGTCAGGATGGTCCTCTGTTCCACCTGCCACACTGGAGACATGGCTTGGAGCTGCTGCAGAAGCAGGTGGAGTTGCTCTACACCTCAGCCAGGCCAGGAGAGGAGTCAAGGCAGCTGGAGCCAGCAGCAGGTGGGAAGTGAAAGGGAGGAGGGAGCAGACCCAGAGGGAAGCATCTCCAGGGGTGCTGGGGCCAAGTGGCTGGCTGCTGCCAGGGTGAGGAGCAGAGTGACCAGGGGATCTGCCTTCCCAAACACATCCTTTACCCACCTAACCTGCCCTTAACACAGGGACAGTGAAGAGTCTGGAGCCCCATGCTGGGACAGGACGTCACAGGGCAGAGGAGCACCTCACATCACCAAGAGCACATGGGATCCATACGAAAGGCCATGGGAAATCAAACTGTGACATCCCACAGAGATCTTCCAGTTCATATCAGGCATCTACTGCATCATCTTGCCCCTCCACATCCTGCCATCCTGCCACAGCTACCCCAAAAGAGCCACAGGGTGCCCTGAGCCTCCTGCAGCACCACCAGCCCTGGCACCAGGAGCATCTTGACCAGTGATGCTCCTTGGGCTGCAGATGTCCATGCCCACCCCTCTGGCTTCTGCTGAATGGGATCTGCCTTCCCACACACATCCTTTACCCACCTAACCTGCCCTTAACACAGGGACAGTGAAGAGTCTGGAGCCCCGTGCTGGGATGGGACATCACGGGGAAGAGGAGCATCTTGCATCATCCCAAGCACATGGGATCCATATGAAAGGCCATAGGAAATCAAAATGTGACATCCCACAGAGATCTTCCACTTCATATCAGGCACCTGCTGCATCATCCTGCCACCACAGCTACCCCAAAAGAGCCACAGGGTGCCCTCAGCCTTCCTGCAGCACCAACCAGCCCTGGCATCAGGAGCATCTTGACCAGTGATGCTCCTTGGGCTGCAGATGTCCATTCTAGCCAGGCACCCCAGGGCCATGCCCACCCCTCTGGCTTCTCTTGAACTCTCTGCCGTTTCTCCTTGGGGGGGAATAACACATGTGAGGCCCCAAAAGACAATATTCCCATGGCCCCACGTGGCTGTGGCCAGTGAGCCACAGCCCTCTAACCTCTCCTTCCCCTTAGCCTCTCAATTAGCTCTTGCCTTCCTGACGACTTCACTCAACACCCAGAGCGATTAGAAGGCAGAGGAAGGCCTCAGCTTTGTCTCCAACGATGAGCCAGATTAATCAGCTCCAGTTGCACTGAATTACCCAGTCAGGGCTCACAGCAACCACCTCCAATTCCCCAGCAGAGCCGCCAGCATCCTGCTTTCACCCGGGATAATCAGTGAGGACGTGAAAGCCAGATGAATGACTAGGTGAGGGTGGGCTGCCTCCTGTCAGGAGCTGGACTATAAGTCAAAGCACTTTGAAATTAAATCCTCACTTTGACAGGGAACTAATGCAGAGGTTTTAAAGTAGGTGTAATACACTTAGACAGGCATGTGTGCAGCCCAGCGCGAGTCGCCGTGCTTTGAATCAGTGTGTGCTGGCTACAACAGAGAGCAGGGAAAGGGAGTTGAAAAGACAAAGGGAATTTTGAATAGCTCCAAACCAGCTTGGCAAGATTTTAGAGATGGTAGCAAGAGGTTTTTAGTAATGGACCTAACTAACAACGTTGTCAGAAGGAGATTTGGTGCGCAGTCGTTGGCTGCCTGGGATCTGGGATTTCACACCAAGCAGCCATCTCGTGCCTGCTCCTGGCTTCAAATAAAGTCATCTGTGCCCATATGGATAGATGGAGGCACGTGGATGGAGCAGAGATAGGGATCCCCACCACATCTCTCGGCCCCAGGGTGGGTGAGCTGTGCTGCTAGATCCTCCTGGGGTTTCTCAGCAGTTGACCTCTCTGGATGAGTTCAGAGGTGAATTTAAACCTTGATACCTGGTCAAGCAACACTTATCAAGCACCTGCAGATGCTGGAGCCCCTCACCAGCTGCTGTGGCTGGCTGCTCTCCATGGGGCAGCCCTGCTGAGATGCCAAGGAGGGTCACAAACTCACCCCTGCTGCTGGTTCTGGATGCTGCTCTACTGTTCCCCCAGTAGAACCCCCAGACAGATACCCCCAGACAGAACCCCCCCAGGCCCCTCTCCATCACTGTGAATTTTCACATGCCAAAATTTGGCATTTACAGCAAATCCTCAGAAACTGGGAGCTGGGAAATCACTCCCAGCCCAAGGGGTGTTTGTTGAGGGAAGGCAATCTGGGCAATGCCAAGGCTGCTCCCAGCAGAAGGGAAACCCGAGGCAGGGCTGGGTACATCTCTGGGCTCTGCTTCTTCACAGGCACGAGGAAATTTCCCTGAAAGCACCAAATGTGGAGAAGCTTTCCCCTCCTCTCCTGCGAGATTCTGCTGTCTCTCCCCGAACCCACCCGTGCACACCAGCGGATCCTCTGCTGCCCTCCACGTCTCCGGGTGCCCTGCCCACCAGAGCAGCTCCCGATGCCCTTCCCATGAGTGGAGCCCCCCGTGTTCTCCCTGCTAGAGGAGCCCTCGGTACCCCCTCCATCAGTGGGACCCCTGGTGCCCTCCCCACTGGCACAACCCTCGGTGCCCTCCCTACCAGCGCAGCCCCCGGTGCCCTCCCTACTAGAGGAGCCCCCGATGCCCTCTCCACCGGCACAGCCTCCAGTGTCCTCCCCATCAGCGGGACCCCTGGTGCCCTCCCCACTAGAGGAGCCTTCTGTGCCCTCTCCTCTAGCGCAG
>NW_008683459.1:0-812 GCF_000695815.1 Acanthisitta chloris | reverse complement strand
TTAGGGGCGTTGCGAGGCACAGGAGTTTGGGATGTGTGGGTTATGGGACAGGAATATGGGCATAGGGCAGGAATATGAGGGGCTGTGAGGCAGTGGTGTGGGGCAGGGGGTGGTTGCATAGCGACTCCTCCCCTCCTTTCCGCGAGCTGAGAGTACTTGCACTCCTGGCCGCCCTGTTCGATGTTTGCACACACTGAACATGAGCTCACCTAAGACTCAAGATTGGATCCCTATGCTAAAACAGGAACAAATCTGTCTGATAAACTGGAGAAGAGTTTGCTGGTGCCTTAGTGAGGAGGTGTTACAGCAAAGTCCCTTGTAGGGGGTTAACCTTGGCTGGATGCCAGGCACCCACCAAAGCTCCTCTATCACTCCCCTCCACATATAGACAGGAGAGATAAAATATAATAAAAGGTTCATGACCAGAATGAAGTAAAATATACCATCATAGCAAGTATTTCTTTCATGCTTAATTGACATGCCCTCCTGGGTTCTAAAATCTTGCTAGTGCTGTTAAGTAACTAAAGGTTTGGGCCTTATAACCCTTTTTTTTTTTTTGCCTTACTTGGCAGCACTTAAATGATGTGAGCCCTCCTACTGACTTCAGGGAAATTGCTGGAAACAGCTTATCACAGGTTGTTTCTGCCACTGCTCTCAGAGAGAGGAGTCCTTCCCCTGCTCCAGCATGGGGTCCCTCCTATGGGAGACAGCTCTCCATGAACTTCTCCAGTGTGAGTCCTTCCAATGGGCTACAGTTCTCTGCAAACTGCTGCAGTGTGGGTCACTCCACAGGGTGCAGTTCAGTCCCTCAG
>NW_008683458.1:0-5016 GCF_000695815.1 Acanthisitta chloris | reverse complement strand
GCGGGGTCCTAACGCTCCCGGCACGAGGAGGCACCAACGCCGCCACGGCCAGGGACCGGGCCACCCCCTGCCCGCCCCGAATTTCGGCTGTGACCCTCTGTACATCACCGTGGGGTCGTGCCCGCGCCAAGGCTTGTCCCGGAGCCATGTCTTGCTCTGCCCTGCATGGGGGAATTTGAGGGAAAACAACACCCTGGAGCAGGGTCGGTTCCGACACCCTGCACAGTATCCATAGGGACAAGTGCAGTACCCCCAGACAAAGGGGTGCAGCAGTGACAGGGAAAGATGCACAGCACCCCTAGGTAAAGGAGTACAGTACTCCCAAGTAAAGGGGTGCAGCAGCCACAGGGGAAGAGCTGAAGTGCCCCCAGGGAAACAGGGTGTAGCAGTGACAGATAAAGGGATGCAGTACCCCCAGGAAAAGGGGTGCATCACTAACAGGGAAAGGGGTGCACTACCCCCAAGTAAGGGTGTACAATACCCCCAGGTAAAAGGGTGCAGCCCCTGTGGCAGAGGCAGAGCCCAAGGGGGGATTCTGGCCATTTTTAATGATCAGTAATTGCCCTGTCCCTGACAGATCCCCAATTAACCCCCAGCTCCTCCTCTGGGGACTGTCCCTACCACTCATCAGCTGGTTTGGGAAGGACCTTAAAGCCCACCTAGGTCCACGGTGTACAATACCCCCAGGTAAAAGGGTGCAGCCCCTGTGGCAGAGGCAGAGCCCAAGGGGGGATTCTGGCCATTTTTAATGATCAGTAATTGCCCTGTCCCTGACAGATCCCCAATTAACCCCCAGCTCCTCCTCTGGGGACTGTCCCTACCACTCATCAGCTGGTTTGGGAAGGACCTTAAAGCCCACCTAGGTCCACCGGGGACACCTCCCACCAGCCCGCTCCAAGCCAAGCCCCATCCAACCTGGCCTGGAACAGTCCCAGGGATGGAGCAGCCATAGATTTTTTTTACCAGTGCATCACCACCCTCACAGCCAGGAATTCCTTCCCAATATCCCATCTATCCCTGCCCTCTGGCAGAGGAAAGCCATTCCCTGCATCCTGTCACTCCATGCCTTGTCCTAAGTTCCTCTCCAGCTCTACTGGAGCCCATTTAGGCACTGGACAGGGCTCTAAGGTCTCACTGGAGCATTCTATTCTCCAAGTGGATATTCCCCACTCTCTCAGCCTGGCTCCATGGCAAAGAGGCTCCAGAATCCTGGAATGCTTTGAGTTTGAAGGGACCTTTAAATGTCACCCAGTGCCTCCCCTCTGCCATAGGCGGGGGACACCTTCCACCAGCCCAGGTGGCTCCAAACCCCATCCAACCTGGGCTGGAACACTTCCAAAGATGCAGCAGCCACAGCTTCTCTGGGCAACCTGTGCCAGTGCCTCACCATCCTCACAGGGAAGAACTCCTTCCTGATTTCTAAATCCTAAAGGACTTGTGCTACTCCTGTCCCCTGCAGCCCCACGGATCAATTGTGAGCAGGATGAGAGAGAGCCCTGGACACAGCCCTGGACACACACAGCCTCCTGCACAAACACCTGGAGGGTGCTCAGCCCTGTGTGCCGAGCCGAGAGGGAACTCAAATGAAAGAAACCTTCTGCTAAGTGCAAGGAAAACAGGCAGAGAATTTGAGCAGGAATTCAGACAGGAGGAGGGGAGAGCACTCCTGCAGCACCAGGGACAGGAGTGGGGACAACACCCCCTCAGAGGATGGGAACTCATCACTGCTCTTCCCACAGCATTCGGAACAGCAGGACAGACCCAAAGCCGAGAGGGAACTCAAATGAAAGAAACCTTCTGCTAAGTGCAAGGAAAACAGGCAGAGAATTTGAGCAGGAATTCAGACAGGAGGAGGGGAGAGCACTCCTGCAGCACCAGGGACAGGAGTGGGGACAACACCCCCTCAGAGGATGGGAACTCATCACTGCTCTTCCCACAGCATTCGGAACAGCAGGACAGACCCAAAGCAAGGGAAACACCAGGAGATTCCAGACAGGCTTTGCTCCCAGAGCCCTGGGAACAGTAGCACAGACCCAAAGCAAGGGAAACACCAGGAGATTCCAACTAGGCTTTGCCCCCAGCTGGAGCAGAAAAAAGAGAATTTAAAAAGAGAATGACAAATACCACATGGGCGCTTCCTCCTCCTCACCAGACATAGTTTTCCATGTTAAACCTGTAGCATGAGGGAATTTTCCCCACAAACACAATTTCATAGGATGGTTTGGATTGGGAGAGACCGTAAATCCCATCCAGTTCTACCCAGGGACACCTTCCACCAGCCCAGGTGCATCCAAACCCCATCCAGCCTGGCCTAGAATCCTTAAAGGGATGGAGCAGCCACAGCTTCTCCCAGCAACCTGTGCTCAAAACAGTCATGGAATCACAAAATCATTGAGGAGGGAAAAGCCTCTGAGCCCACTGAGTACAGCTGCTCCCCCAAGGCCACAACTGACATGTCCCCAAGTGCCACATCCACACAGCTGTTCAATCCCCTCCAGGACTGTGACCTCTCCCTGCCCTGGGCAGCTGTGACAAGGCTGGACAGCCCTTTCCAGGAGGGATTGTCCCAACAGCCAACCTGAACCCCTCTAGGGATGGGGACTCCACCATTATGAAACTCCCACAGGAGCAGGCACAGGGGCCCTGGAATGGCAGGACAGGGCTGGCACAGGGACCCCCGGGCACAGAAGGGACAGGAATGGCACAGGGACCCCCAGGCACAGCAGGGATGGGATCCCAGCACAGAGACCGCAGCACAGTGGGTGGCACAGAGACCCCCTGGCATGGCAGGGACAGGACTGGCACAGGGACTCCCTGGCACAGGGACCACAGCATGGTGGGGACAGGACCAGCACAGGGACTTCCCAACACAGCAGGGATGGGACCCCAGCACAGTGGGTGGTACAGAGACCACAGCACAGCAGGAACAATCCAGGCAGCAGGCCCCCAGCCCAGCCCCTTCCCAAGCATTCTGGATTTTTCAGGAATACCTGGAACTGTGAGCACTGCCTGTGCTGCCACTCACAATCAGTCACTGCCACTCAGGGAGTGTCTGGATCCATGGCTGGAGGCTGGCACTGAGCAGCCTGGAGCATCCTTCACCCTCAGCGACACACCTGGCTGGGCTGGGATGATCCTCACCCACCAGTGAGGGAGCAGCAGGTATCACAGGGACTTCCAGGGATCCCCAGTACCACCCACTCCACTTCCAGGGATCCCCAGTGCCACCCACTCCACTTCCAGGGATCCCCAAGTGCCACTCATCCACCTCTGGGAATCCTCAGTGCCACCCAATCCACTTCCAGGGATCCCCAGTGCCTCCTACACCACTTCCAAGGATCCCTGGCGCTCCCACCCACCTCCCAGGGCATGGACCATCCCACACACTGCTCCAGCCTTCATCCTGCAGGACCCACATGGATTTTCTGCTGCCCAAACCCTCTGTCTAACACTCAGCATCACAGCAAAACCACACACACAAAAAATGGCCAAAAATATTCCATCTGAACCTCCAGGCTTTTCCCTGGAATCCAGGATAAACCAGCAGATATCCCAAGCAGCTCGGGGAGCACAGGGAGAGGAGGCTAAACCTCTCCAGAATTTCTCCCGCAGGAGCAAAATTCCACTTTATTGCATTTGTATGTATTTTATACACATATTTTCCAGTGAAATTCCTTCACAAAGTGGATTTGGGGCTTGGGAGCACCAGGCAAGGAATTCTGAAGCAGCACTTGAGGTTGGCTTGTTGTTGTGGTAATAAAAATGGAGTTGGATGTGTTTAAGAGTTTGTTAATTGCCTTCTGAGCCCTGAACAACTCCAGGTGGCCCCAGGGTAAGCCTGAGCTCTGCCCTGCCTCAGGAGAGGAATCCGGGAATCATGGATTGGTTTGGGTTGGGAGGGACCTTAAATCCTGCCCAGTGCCACCCAGGGACACCTCCCACCAGCCCAGGTTGCTCTCAAGCCTCATCCAACCTGGCCTGGAACCCCCCTAGGTATGGAGCAGCCACAGCTGCCCTGGGCAACCTGTGCTAGTGCCTCACCACCCTCACAAGCAGGAATTCCTTACTAATATCCCACCCAAATCCCACTCTTTTCTAGGGTGAAGCCATTCCCTCTTGTTCTGTCCCTCCAGGCCCTTGTCCCATGGTGTTTTCACAGCTGCACACACACACGCACTCCATTAGGGACATTCATCACCCAAACAAAGCACTTCAAAGGGTCACTTGGGAACAACACGAACTGGAGGGGAACACAGTGTCACTGAGGGCAGCACCACACTTGCTGCAGGGACCACACCCTGATCTCCAGGGAATCGTGGAAAATATAGGTTGGAAAAGCCTCTGAGACCCCTGAGTCCCCGCAGCACTGCCAAGGCCACCACTGATATGTCCCCAAGTGCCACATCCACACAGCTGTTCAATCCCCCCAGGGATGTGACTCGCCCTGCCCTGGGCAGCTGTGCCAGGGCTGGACAGCCCTTTCCAGGAGTTTGAATTGTCCCAATAGCCAGCCTGACCCACCCCTGGCACAGCCTGAGGCAATCCCTCCTGTCCCTTGTTTCCTAGGAGCAGAGCCCAACCCTCCCTGGCTGCACCTCCTGTCAGGGAGTTGTGGGAAGCAGAAGGTTCCCTCTGAGCCCCTTTTCCCCAGGCTGAGCCCACTCAGCTTCTCAGCTGCTCCAGCCTCTTCCCAGCTCCTTCCCTGGAGACTCTCCATCCTCTCAATGCCTTGTGAGGGCCCAGCACTGCCCCAGGATTGGGGTGTGCCCCCAGTGCCAGCACAGAGGACAATCCCTGTCCTGAGGCCACCACAGGGGTGACACCAGCCCTGAGCTTAGCGCTGACACCTGATCCTCTGCCAACACAAACCCTTCCCCACACAGAGGCTGCAGGAGGAGCTCCCCGAGCCCCTTTCCCCCTCTGGATGCTGCTCCAGGTGAGGCTGATCCCGGCACTAGGACCCTGCACGCAGGCGCCGGAGCCTGCGCCCTGCTCGGCTGCACTGCAGCCCCCACA
>NW_008683457.1:4830-25187 GCF_000695815.1 Acanthisitta chloris | reverse complement strand
TCTTCTTAACCGATGGGCTCAGAAACTTGGGTAGGAGCTGGGCGGAAGGTGAGACTGGAATAGGGAACTTGTCTTGCCTTCATGCGGAGCTGCAGGGGACTCAAAACGCTCCGGCCGATGAAATGATGAAAGATGTTGTCCTTCCAAAGGTTCCCTGTTGTGAGTTCCCAGGTCAAGGAGCAGGCGTTAAGCCACGGTCGTTCACACCAAGCAGCTGAATGCTAAACTTGCAAACACAAGTGCTTAAAAATTCACCTGTCCAAACTCTTGAGACATCGATCTTTATGTTCCCAGTTACATATGTGTTTTGAAAATAATGCTTTTAAATACCTGAGTGTTTCCGTCTTACTTCCTTCCCTGCCATCGAAGAAGGAGCCACGGGATACCTTGTGTAAAAACGCCGCTGTAAATGGGCTGTCTGACATGGCACAGCCCTAGAAGATGCCTTCCTCCTTTTACTGTGTGCCTAGACTTTGGGGTCTGTGCTTGGCTCTAGGACCTATGTTTTCCATAGGCTAAGGCTGTGTTAATGGAAAATACATCAGCACTGTAGGCTTGCTTCATTTCACTTGAAGGGATGTATAGTTACATGGGTGCTTCTTGTCTATCAGAAATACAAATTCTGTTTCTAATTTAACCATTAATGCCTTTTGTTAGAAACAGCATCATTAAGACCTAATATTTCCATTAATTTTGTAGAGCAATAGAGCTATATTGATTCTGTAGTTCTGTGGACTAGAATGTTTGCATCCAAGAATCCTGAGAGAGCCTGCTGATACCATTTCAAGCTTAATGTCTATCTATTACCTTTGCAAGATCATGGTGACCAGGGGAGTGCTCCGGTAGTGGCAATTCATAAATATTTCACCTGTCTTTGAAAACAGCAAGAAACATAATTCAGGGAACTACAACTTCACTTTGGTCCCTGAGAAAATCATGGAGTAGTCAAAGATGTCAGAATAGGGCTCAAACATCTTGCAGCCTAAAACCAAAGAACCCAAACATTGTTCAGCTTTTGTCTTCTAGATAAATGTACCATGCACAATTATTTTGAGTAACCTATTTTCATGGGAAGTGTCTGCAAGACTTGAGCATTATCAGAACACACAGACATAATGGATGAGGTTGGAAGGGACCTTTGGAGGTCACCCCAGACAACCTCCCTGCTCAGAGGTAGAGCTGACAGTGTTGCTGCTTCAGTTGTCACCAGACTGAGCACTGCCATTCTTACTCTGTAGGTTCTGCATGGGAATCCTACTGACTGAATGATAACTTCATCCTTGCTCAGGAACCACTGGGAAACAATCTTCTGAATGTAAATTTTACCAGAACTACATTCTGGCTTCAGAGGTGTAGTCTGTTCATTTTCTCATATAAAAACAAAGATGTAGAGGTTTTACAGGAGGAGATATGACTTACCATTCCCCATGGACACAGTGGCATAGGTGACAGGCCAATCGAGTGGTGAAACTGACTTAGCTAGAGACAATTTGGAGGTTCACTGCCTCACAAATTCAGACATTCTGAAATATTAATCAGCATTTTGTTATAGATGTACTTTAGTTTAAGCATAATAGGTGACAGTTTTTAACTCCATAACTGTAATACAACCTCCTTCATTTGTAAAACAGTGGGATATTTCTGTTTCTTTCAATAGGCTTTAACCTTTGGGTTTTGGGGAGTCGATATCTTTCTCCCTGATATCCCTGCTACAGAACTGATAAGGCATGCCCTTGGTACCTATCTGAACAGTCTTATTCCTAAACTAATCTGCAGCATGTTTGGGTTTTTTTAATGATTGAAGGATGCCATAAAACTCAGATTTAAACCCAAGAAACAGGTATTTAACTATACCCTCTGTCATTCCAACCCACTGAGCTCTTCAGTTCTCACTGTTACTTGGCTTTCAAGTTCCTCCATTTCCCATGGCAGAAAAATCCTTGATTTTCTCCTCAGTCTCAAAGTCAAATCAGGTTCATTCCCTAGCCAAATCCACTCAACTGTACAAGATGAACCGACCCAGCAACCATTTGGAATATATGAAATACACTGTCTTAGCAAATACCAGCCATTTAAGTATCTCTAGGCTTACAAATATTTCCACTGGTAAGTGAAAGCTTAAGTGTATTGCCAGAGCATGTAACTGTTACACAGCAATTAGAAACTCACAGTTACAAGTTCTTCCTCACCAGAAGACCTCTTTGTGTTTCAAAGATGACCATTAGATAGAAAACTGGAAATAGTGGGAGATTTAGTGACTCAGGAAATAAGAATCTCTTTGTTACCACTTACTACTTGCATAAACACCACTTCAGTGATTTGCCTTTAAACATAAAAGCATATCCTTACTTTTAAAAGGTGAAAATTATAGTAAGGGCAGAAATGCTCTGCTTTCAGTCTGCAGATTGATATGTAGATTGCAATGCTGATTGAGCTCTGGGTGAGGAGCTGGAAATTGCTGACATTTTGGATAACAAAGGAGACAATGATGGCTGTGCCAGCGACAATGGATGGACACCCAAGGGGAGCAGGACCAGAAGACTGAGAAGTAAGAGAGAGACTTGCTTGTAGGTAGACTGTGAGGGTGCAAAAGCTCAGGGGACCTTGGAGCATGGTCTCTCTTCGGAGGCACCAACTCAGCCTGTTGCTGTGTTACTGTGCCATGAATAAACTGCTTTGTGGAACTTAGTGACTGAGAATCTGCTAAGGAAAACCTGGTCATACTGCAAGTGAGTGAGTGTACAGGGGGTCAAGCAGGAAGCCTGTAGGCTCATTGGAGCCACCCACCACTGGGAATTTCCTTAGCAGGGAGAAGCAAACCAGAAACCCTTGCTCAGTTACCAGGAGTTATGCATCTGGGATGTTCCATTCATAGAACTTGGAGCTTGCTCCAGTAAGAGGAAAGCTGTCAGCAACCTACTGCATTGTGCAATTGAATGTATGTCCCTGTGACTGGCAGCTGCAGTTACTGCATTAGAGCTGAGGAGGAAGTTACCTTCCTTTCTGGTGCAATTCTTTATGACCATTAGTTATTGCTTGGCTCTAACATGCTAGGCTGAACACTGATGAGAAACACTGGTTGGATCTTCAGGTATACTGAACACTGGTGAGGTTTTGTTTATTGCCTACACATGTAGAAACCACTAACATCAGCACTTAAATTCCAGCAATTCAGTTTCAGATATACTTCCAGTCAACCTGTACAAAATTAAAAGCAGAGATGAAAAACCAGAAGTAAATACTGGAAAGAGGAGCAGGCTATAGGAGGAAGTGACAGACATTTAGAGAAAGGGCTAAAAAGTTTCTTCTTGAGTGTCCAGCATGTGCTGATACACCACTTAGACACACACAGGTCTATGGGGCCAGATGGGATCCACCCAAGAGTACTGAGGGAGCAGGTGTAAGGGCTCACTGAGACATTTTTAATCTTTTACCAGCAGTCCTGGCTAACTGTGGAGGTCCCAGTTGACTGGAGTTTGTCCAGTGTGACACCCATCCACAAGAAGGACTGGAAGGAGGATCTAGGGTACTAGAGGCCTGTCAGTCTGATGTTGGTGCCAAGGAAAGCCATGGAGCAGATCATCTTGAGACCCGTCATGTGGCACATGCAGGACAAGCAGGGGATCAGGCCCAGCCAGCATAGGTTTAGGAAAGGCAGGTCCTGCTTGACTAACCTGGTCTCCTTCCATGCCAGGATGACTCACCTGGTAGATGAGGGAAAGCCTGTGGGTGTTGCCTACCTAAACTTTAGTAAAGCCTTTGACACCATCTCCCACAGCATTCTTCTGGAGAAACTGGCTGCTCATGGCTTAGATGTGCATATTCTTTGCTGGGTAAATATCTGGCTGAAGGGCTGGGTCCAGGGCGTGGTGGGGAGTGGAGTTAAATCCAACTGGCAGCTGGTCACTAGTGGGGTTCCCCAGGACTCAGTATTGTAGACAGCCCTGCTTAATATCTTTATTGATGATCTGGACCAAGGGATGGAGTGCCTGGCTCAGTCTGCTGGAGAGTAGGAAAGCTCTGCAGAGGGATCTGGCTGAGACCAGTGGTTCCACACAGCAAAGTGCCAGGTTCTGTTGCTGAGTCACAGCAACCTCATGCAGCACTACAAGCTGGGAGAAGAGTGACTGAAAAGCTGTCTAGTAGAAAATGACCTGGGGTTGCTGGTCAACAGCAGCTGAATATGAGCCAACAGTGTGCCCAGGTGGCCAAAAAGGCCAGTGGCATCCTGGCTGTGGATCTACATCACCTATTGTCTTGTGAGCTGAAGTACAGATACCTCCTTCCCTGGGAAGACATATATAGCTGATGCTGTGAGCTCCAGCATGTTATAGGTATTCCTGAGACCTTTGATAATCTTCTTATTAGACCCTTCCTGAACCACCTTGGACTTTGCCCTCTAAGCTTTCCATTTCTCTGCAAGGCTCCCCTATAGCATTTTGCACAATTGTGTTACAAGAGATTTATGAATTGTCTTGGACGTAGCTGGACATGTCCAGTATGCTGTCAGAAAGCATTCTTCTTGGTAAGTATGCTCACCTGGTACCTCATCCACCCAGAGTTGAATATGTAGTTAGGCAAGGCCACCACAAGTTTCATAAATTTATGATCAACTTTCTTCTGGCAGGAAAAATATGGGGACATCCTGATGATATGCTAAAATTTGACAGAACAGTGACAATAGCAGAGAAATTTCTGCTGATGTACTAGAAGGTAAATGTTTCAAGATTCTGCTGCAGGTTTTGAGGTGAAGTATGCTGTTGATCTAGGAATCAGGAGGGAGACAGGGAGGAAAATGAGCTCAAGACTCATTTGCTGCAATTAAGACCTCAGGAATTCATATGTTCATCTTCTGATCATATCTATTTGGGGGACTAGTGCATTCCTACTGTACCAGCCACAGCCACAAACAGCCACCTCTCTCTGAAGAAATACTCATAGCCCATTATGAAAAAGAGTTATGTTATGATAAGCTGCATCAGATGGCTCTACTTGAGTGTGGCAAGAATAAGGCTGCATCTCTGGACTCAGAGGGAAATCATATCCTGAGCAGGTTTACATGGGATTGGATTGGACTTTCCATTGTGACTATGTTCAAAGGGGTACAGGGATTGTACCTGCGACCTTCTGTGCCAAGTGACACAGAGGTTACAGTCTGAGCCATCCCATGCCATAGCTAGGTCTGCATCACACAGGTGGTTCTCACAGCCTTTATCAAAGCAGGAACTACTTATGCCTCCACCTAATTACCATGAAGCTCCCCAGAAGCTTATGAGACACACAACTGTAGGCAGAGACTCTCAAGGCTGGAAAGGATTTAAATTTTTATATGTTATAAGGACAAACAGGTTGTCTCACCCTGTTTGATTAAACCAGTTTGATAGTGACCTTGACCTATTGAGAGCTGTACCCACACCTAGGAAGTTATTTTTATAACTTAACAGTCAGTTAGCTAATGCGACCCAGAGCAAAATAACAACCTCCCCTGAGTGAAGGCAAGGCACTTCAGTTTATTGTAGGTCAGTTTCTTTCTGGTTGTGATCCTATCTCACCAGCTAAGGCCCCTCCTATGGTGTTCACTTGGAAGAGTTTATACCAGGAAGGAAGAAGAGATGTGGTCTGGGACAAAGAGAAATGTTTAATGGTGAATATAAATCTCCAAAGTAGCTGTTTCTTTTTAATAGGATATTGATGTCTTGAAGCCAATACTTTTGTGGAATAATTGTCCAAAGGTAGTCTTAGACATCTCAAGTCAAGACAAATCCCTTGTAGATATTAACACTGGAAGCGTTTCAACTGTACTACTCTTTATAATCACAGAACCTACTCATAAATCTTTACCTGGTTCCTTCACTTCCCCATCATCTGCTACTGTGTAGTATTTCTCCTTTAAGAGAAACATTATCTGAAAACACAAGGACAAATGAGAGGTATTTAAGGCAAGATCCAGTCATCTCATGAAGTATTTGCAACATCAAGTCCTGCAGAGTTTGAGCCTTTCCTGGAACCTGTGGGCCCTGGAGGTTTGACAGGGAAGACAGGGAGCAAGAGGAAATCTTCATACCAGCAGGGAGAAATCTGCACTGGGTTTTGGCTTTTTTTTTCAGAGTCAACACAGCTGTCATGCTTGAGAACTTGCTTTTAAGGTTCTCTGTTTTCCAAGTCAAGTAGAGCCCTGCTGCCATTTAATCAGCAGGGAAAACACAATCTCTCCCAAGGAAAAATCAGTGGATCAGCAATCGAGGCACACCCAAATTGAAATTTGTGTTTCCACAGATCTCTCTCATCCTGGCTCTACTACTTCTGTGCCTCCACCGCTCAGCTAGTTGAATACAAAGAATGATCTTTCATTTTTCCTTTCTGATCAAAGGCTTTCAAGCTTTTCTGGAGTACTGTTAAGTCAGCATGAAGGAAAAGGCTGCAGTCTGTTGTGGCAGAATACTACTCTGAAATGGTTTGTGTGCCACCACAAGGACACATAATTTAGGAACTACAGAACTGGACTACAGGAAGAGGGAGATTCTGGAGTCTTAGGTCCAACAATTAAATGGACAAATATGTTGCCTCCACCTTGAATCCTGCTAGTCAAATCAGCATCACTCTCTGGCATGTCATTTTTGTACTAGGTGACATTTTGAAAGTATTTCGGTTTTCAGGACACAGTAAGATTAAGAGAATATGGGCCAGAGATTAAGATCATCCTTGGAATTTTCCAGGGGTGGTTGCAGTTACATAGGAGTTGGGATTCCACCCATGTCTTCAAAACATTGCAATGGATAATTGCCCCTCCTAAGAGGAAGAATGGGTTGCCAGAGCATCAGAAATTAGGTTTTTTCCTGAACTCAGGCAAAAGATAGAAATTGCACCAGCTTATCATTTCACGGACAAGAAAGTGGCTCCCAGCTTTGTTGCAAGTCAGAAAATGCTTCATTCTATGAAGAATGAAAGGAAAACTGCTGACTACCCCGAAGGAATACTATATATTGACCATCCCATCTATCACCTAATCCATCAAGAAAGCTACACAAAAGTGAAGGATTGAAAGAAAATAAAAGATGCTTTCGAAAATAATAAATACAGTTTAGTTACAGTAGTCTGATTTTCAACTTGGTACCATTTTACCTCCTTTTTATATCTGCCCAGCTCTTTATTTTGAGTATTACTTCAGACGTTTAAATAAATAACAAAAGAATAATAGTTTTGTCTGCATCTAGGAGACAAATGTCCTGGTTTCAGCTGGCGTAGTGTCAATCTTCTTCTTAGGGCTGGCTCAAGGTTATGTTTGAGCATAAAAAACTTTTAAAAAATTGTTGTTCTCCTGACAAAGGGATTTAATTGTACTAAACCTTGGTAGCAACTCACAAGATATGAGAACAATACAAGTTGCCTATTTTCTGAACAGCTTCCTAGTTCAGGCCAGTACAGGTAGTAACTGCTGGCCAGAACCAAATAGTCATGTCAGTCTGCCATCTCTGGTAAGGAGGAAATCACCTCTGCTGCAGAAGCAGGACTGACAACTGGAAGGCAGGAGTGGCCACCATTTCGTCTGCATACACCCACAGTCTCTATACTTGCCACCCGTTGCAGATGTTTGCCCTAGGCAGAACCACCTATGCTGTCTGCTTGCTCATGTAGCCCTGCAGGGAGATATATTACTCAGAGCAACAAAAATAATTTGGGGTTTTATATTTAAATTATTAAGTAATAGATATACAGTTTCTAGTCTGCACCACTGGAAAAGTAAGGTCCCACACCCAAGTTATAGGCAGGTTTCCTACAGTCCACTCCCTGAGCTCAAACAGACATCATTTTAAATCAGGCCAAGCACCTTGTTAAGTAATGCACACCTCAAAACCAGTGCCACACTTACTCTTCCTCAAGAAGCTTTTTTCAAGTATAGCTCCTTTCTTCCTGTCTCTTTCCTATTTTCCTCATGTCTAATTTCTTCTTTGGAAGAGGTTTGCACACTAGTCTGTTTTCATCTGATTATGTAAAATGACTTGAAAGCAAAGAAAATTCACGTTTATTTAATACATTGGTTGTGGTGAGAGCTTCATTAAGTTCTGCTTGCCACTGCACCAACATGTAGTGTTTCCAGCAGCTCTTCAAGGATGCTTCAGCCTCAAAAGCAGTTGTGCAATGTCAGCACTTGCTGGTCATTCTGAATGGGGAGCACAATTGTCAGTGGACATATTTTGTCATAGGTCGGATTCTAGATAAGTTAGCTGCTTCAACACAAAATTCTTTCAAAATTTTCTTGGCCAAAATAAAAGCTGAAAATTTTCAGCTTCATTTAAGGGCAGCTCTGTTTCAATGAATGCATTTCAGCTTGAAAGAACAGGTCTGCTTTATGTGCGCCAAGACCCTAGATCAGGTTTTGTAGTTCTGCAAATAGAAAAGGGTTTGATAAGTAAAGGATTATTTTTGGAGGTTGCAGGTGGACTTTCTTCAGTTTCCTAGGCTTTATTACCCTTCAGACAAGGAGGAAAATTCAAGTCATTTGTTAAGCTTCAGCTCTGAGTGAGATTCTAGATAATGCATAAGAACCAAAATTGCCTTCTTAAGTGGCACAGAAACCTAGGGCTGATCAGCAAGATGTGTATGTGCTAACCTGCAAGCTACTGAAGAAATTTAGCACAGCTGGTACAGTGTACACCATACACAACCTGGACAATCCACCACAACCACAAGACTTCCTGGCAATTTACTACTGACTATGGAGACAAGGACCAGTGTCTCCCTTGACAGCTGTGAGGGCTCCTCTGTGAAAATAAAAATCATAAGACCACAAAGGGACAGACCTAGCTAGAAGCCATGGGGGAAGGTTTTAGTCCAATAGAACCAGTTGTTAAACCAGGCAGAAGGTCAGGAGGGACTAGAAACCAATCCCTAAAATGAGTTCTGAGCCACTGGCATGCTTCACCAACAATCTTTGTCTCCAGTGACAGATCTGAAAAATGGAGTTCTGGAAGCTTATTTGGAAACTGCAGCCCAAGAACAGACATTCAATCTTCCTAATTAAGTGAAAGATAAGATAAATATAAAAGGCTCACAGGTTATTACATATCAAGGGCTTGGCAACTGCCAAATAAAATACAGAGGATTGTAGCAGAAACTTTCAATTGACTGTGGGCTTGGAGAGATCTCAGGTGATGACTTTTCCAAACAAGACACAGTTTTCCAATTCTCCACTGCATCAACCTTTCTTCCCTACTCCAACCCAGAGAGAGTTTTACCATTTTTCTAGTATCAACATCATTTTGCCTAGAAAAATACTATGAAGAGTCCTCTCTCCTCCCTGCAAGGCAAGTTTGTTCATGCACTATTTCATTCCTGCATGGATCAGTCTATGTGTCCTGCATTGGCCTGAGTGGACACATAGCTAAGCTAACATGCTTGTAGTACTCAACAGACAGTTCAAATCAGCAAGCTCTTTTTCAGGGATGAGCAGACCAAGCTGCTCTTTGCCTAGGAGAGTTCCTGCTCTTATTGCTAATGTGGATGTGGTATGATTACCGCTTGCCCAAGAAACTGGGGTAAAGCTAGGCCTTTTTCCTCACTGACACTAAAGAACACCTGAATATATATGTGGTATGGGAAAGGCATAAGTTGGTTAACACTTTTATCCACACTCCTAAGGTGTGGATAAAACTATTACTTAAGGTAATCCAGTCCAGTCATGACCAGATGAGATTGTCTTCACAGAATGGTGTCAACTTTCCCATAACTGCTTTCTCCAGACAGTGCAGTAAGAATCAAACAGGTTTGCACCTAGATGTCCCTGCTGTAATGGCCAGGAGAAGCTGCTGTGCTGCCTTTTCCTCTGTGCCTGACTGATGGTGTCTAAGGGCACAATACAGCAGCCAATATCCATTGGAACAGGAGGAAGCTAAGCAATAGGTGTGGGCATGGGATTATAGTGAGTGGGGATCATGTAGGGGAAGTTTTTTACATCAGAGAAGGGAGAATGGATGCCAAGGTGAAGTTTAAACCAGATTTTGGAATGCAGCTGGTTCCTGGATGTCCTGAGAACCAAGAGTAAGAGAGAGGCTGAGCACGCATTTACCCACGTGGTTAGAGTTGCAGTGCCATGTCAGGATGGGACAGTGATGGCATCCCACAGCTGACAGGCAAACTGGCAGTCAAGCAGTGAAGTATCAGAGAGTGCTGTGGACAAAGGAGAGAAGAGTGCTGAGGGAAGTGTGGAGAACTGCTGTGGTGAAGAGAAAAATCCAACAGGGAGTGCACAGGGCTAAGAATCCAGTTAAAGGAACTGGGCAAAGTGAAATGCACAGTGTAGAGTGGTCACTCACCAATAGGACAGGGGGAGAAAAGAAGATGGTAAAGCTCATGGGTAAGGGCAGGGAATTTGTTTACCAGCTACTATCACAAGCAAAACTAATTCAATTTGATGAAAATTATATAAATTTCTTACCAATTATAACCAGAGCTGGATGGTAAGAAACAAATACAAACACTTTCTCCTCACAATACCTCTTCTTCTCAGTCTCAATGTCACTCCTTCACTCCCAACTCCTCTTCTCACCCCAGACATGCAGGGGAATGGGGAATGGGAGTTGTGTTCAGTCTACAATGGTTTGCTCCAGTTGCTCCTTCCTCCAATACACTGGCCCCCTACTCCTGTTTTCCCTGCTTTCTCCTCAGTAGACTGTTCTGCTTTTATACCATTGGAGGAACCCATGGGAGGAACCAGCTGTAGGATAAAGTATTTCAAAAGCTGGTCCAACATGGGCCCTTCCCGTAGGGTACAGTTCTTCAGGAACTAGCTGTTCCCGTGTGTCTCCCATAAGCCACACCTGCACTACGATGATCTTCTCCATGGGCAGCCACCATCCTGGCTGAAGCACTCAGCTCTGCCTTGTGGTGGGTCTGGCACAGAGCAGCTCTGGCCTCTCCTCACAGAAGTCCCCCTACAGCCCTTTACTGAAACCTTGTCACATAAACCCCATTTAAGTGAAAAGCTCTACAGATTGAGTCTGGGTTTCTCTGTGAGTAGATAAGGAACACTTGCTAGCTAGAAAGAAGGAAGGATAAAGCCATAGAGAAGTCAGGAGTATGTCAGAGCCTCGACCACTGATGGGAAATGAGACAGTGGGCAAAACCATAGAAGACTAAGGAGAAAGGAGGGGGGAGCAAACGATATTCTGGGCATCAAAAGCAATATAGCCAGCAGATGAAAGGAGGTGATTCTCCCCATCTACACTGTTCTCATAGGATCCCACCTGGAGTACTGCATGCAGTTCTGGTGCCCTCAGCTTAAGGACATGGAACTGTTGGAGCAAGTCCAGAGGAAGGTAATGAAGTTGATAAGAGGACTGGAGCATCCTCCCCTATGAAGACAGACTGAGAAATTTGAGGTTGTTTAGCCTAGAGAAGAGAAGGCTGCTTGGAGACCTCATAACAACCTTCCAGTGTCTGAAGGGCCTACAGGGAAGCCAGAGAGTTAGGAACTGTAGTGATAGAACAAAGAGTAATGGGTATATATTGGAAGAGGGGAAATTTAGATTAGATATTAGGAATAAATGTTTTACTGTGAGGGTGATAAGACACTGGCACAGGTTGCCCAGGAAGGTTGTGATTGTCCCAACCCTGGCAGTGTTCAAAGCCAGGTTGGATGAAGCCTTCAGCAACCTGGTCTGGGGGAAGGTGTCCCTGCCCATGGCATGGGAGGTTGGGAATGAATGATCTGCAAGGTTTATTCCAACCCCTTAACATTCTATGATTGTGTGATTCTATGATTCTATGATAAGGACAGCACAGAGGCAGAGAAATGGAGTGGGAAATTAATGGGCCCATGGCTGCAGAGGCTGATGTGAAATGGCCAGGAGCAAAGCAATAGGCTGTCCAAGAGGTGCAAAGGAAGGCTGGGGAGATGTACACTCCGAGATCTACTAGGCAAGCTAAGCAGGAAACATTAAGCACAAATTAATACAGCAGGGAACAGAGAGAAAAGTTAATACAAACTGTTGTGAAAGTCTGTAGGAGGGGAGAAAGGGGAGGAAGAGAGTGTGGAGGAGACGGCATATGAAATTTGCATTTTTATTCTCTTAAGTTTGACAGAAAATGTAGTAACTATACATAAAAGCTGATTCCCCATTAGTCACTTTCAAGTATCCATTCCACAAACACTGTCCTCTTTTGTATGCTGCTTGAAAGCAGCAAAATGAATGGTGAGCAAAATGAAATGGGTTGTCCTCCCTTCTGTTTGGTGTGTGACCTGTGACTGAGCCCAGGAGGTTACATAGCAATGACTCAAGGTTATGTGCCATGACTTAAAGTCACCTGGTTTATTGGATTTGGATTGTATTTTCAAAATTACCCTAGTGCATTGCTTTCTCTTTTACTTTCAAAACAAGGTATGCTGAACTAAGGTACAGTTGAAGCTGTAAATTTACATCCAGTTTTGAAAGGTTCAGTGTATGTCCAGACACTATAAAGCCGAGGAATTTCTGTGTTGAGTTTTTTCAGATTTCTTTTAAACAGTTTTAGTTAAGGAATTGCCAAGTTGGGGCACTTAGCTAGCCAGTGTCCAGCCCCGTGTACCAAGCCTTGCAACACTTTCAGGCTTATGACTAAGATAACTTTATAACAGTAGTTTATACTAGAGAATCCTAAGATTTTAATAAAGTCTACTAACTGTCTCCTCAGTCCTCTTCACGCTTCCAATATCTGTCCCATTCTGTAACTGCACACTGGGATGTAGAAGAGCTATTTACCTCAAAACCAAAGAAATAAATCAACTGTCTGAGTGGAAAAAAAAGACAAGTAAATAACTGAAAGATCTGCAATTGCATATCTAAACTCTTCAGCAGTGGCCACTAAGGTGCCCAGAAGGAGAACCTGCCTCCTGTTGTCATGCACTCACTGAGTCTAACAGGGGAAGTGAAGGCCTGAGTCCTGTACCCCTTCTTCCACCCAGGTTTAGTAAGGACTGTAACTGTTTCTGTCAAAAGGACTATAGTAATGTCCTATAGTAGTATCTCTTGACTCAGCCACTTTCTATCACAAACCTTGTGACAACTAGAGACTAAGGTCACTACCTTATTGCTGAATATTTTGGAGATTGCCAAAGGAAAGCAAGGATTTGGGGAAGGTAGAGAAAGGTGGGAACTGTTTACATAAGCCACGTTTCTTAGGAAAACAAGGATCAAAATGAGAAGGTTACAGCTTAATGTAAGTCATGCTATAATTTCAACCACGCATTCCCTTAAAGGAGCGAATCTGAGTCATGGTTTTATGGCACACATAGCAGTCATCCACTGATTAACAATCTCTGCCCAGGGTTAATGAGTCAGCCAAATCTCCTACACATATGAAAACTACAGATAAAATTTAGGAGGAAAAGGCAGCGCTGACTGATGAAACTCAGTCTGATGAGGTTCCCAGTCAAGGACAGTAACATATTTATACCTTCTGTGAACTCTGATGATGATGTTATTAACCAGTGACTAATTATGTGGGGTGTTTCAAAGAGGTTCAGTGCAAGAAGCATTGCATGCTCACTCTGGAAGTCAGGCATCTGGTATTGTTTTCTTAAATTGATAACTTTAGTCCCTTTTAAAGTATTTTGGTCTTTATTTATTTTTAATGAGAAGCAAAAGTACGTTAGCAACCTGCTTCCATTCTTAAATCCTATTTTAGGTTCCCCGAAGTTTTTGGCTTGCAACAAAGTGTGCCGTGTTTCTCTGAGAACAAAGAAAATTGCTTAAGCCACTTGAATAAAACTGCAAGCAGTGCTGAAGTATCAAATGTGGTACTAGTTTGCTTCAAAACTCTGGATTTTTTCTTAACATTTTTCTACCTTCTTTGTACCTCAAATACTACCTTATTAGCACTGTTTTGGTCTTTTTGGAGTTATTCCTCACTGTTAACCTGGGAGAAAACCAGGCTGACAGTAGAGGACTTTGGAGAAGCTGAGCAGTTAACAGGGCAAACAGTAATTATATAGCTCTTTTAGCCAGCACACTCTGAAATCAGACTCAGTCACCAATGTCAACCTCAACAGTTTTGTGAATACAAGGGTTTGCATTTAAATATATGCTTAAGACACTTATAGGAAATTTCCATTACATGTAAAGAGAGAGTCAAATCCTCACATTTATCTCCAGTCTACTGAAGTGGTCAGTCTGCTCAATGGGCTGTGGCATGGACTGAGCACAGTGTTAGGACCATCCAAGCATAGGACTGCAGCTGTTCTACTCTTCTCATTTAGAGATGAGCAGATCCTTCAGAAGATTCCTGCAGGAGGACTTTTCACGTGGGAGTGGTGTGGGTGAGGGCGGGAATGGATCCCCCTGTGGAGACCAAGTCTCTGGCAAAGAGAATTCTCTTGAGTGAAGCAGGTAAGGATTTAATCAATTAGTGAAGGTAATTCTCTAATGGTTAATCTAGACTCATTTATTTAAAGATTCGACCTGGCTCATTTAGCACTGGGTAATTCAAAGATTTTTTGCATGCTACAGTATACAGTTCCCATATGGGTACTTTTCCCTTTCCAGAATTCACTGTCATTATGGTATTTGCATAGTGAGCAGCCATCCACCACTTCATTACAATAGCCTCTTTGGCCAACAGTACCAGCTTAATTACCATATTATCTGAAATATATATAATCTCAACTACAGTTAAAAAAGCATAGCAATAAAAAAAAACCTGTGAGAGCTCAGAGATCTACACTTGCTAAGTGGCCTCAGAAGTAATTCCTCCCTATTAGCCCCATGTCTAACACCAGATGGGCACTAAAAGCCCCGAAACTCTCCTGAATGCAAAAGAGTGCATGATTCTCCTTTGAGGAGGAGAAATTCTCTCACAAGGATTTTTGGCACTTCCAGATTTGGTAGCATGTGTAGCCTTCAAGTGGAGTGGCACACAGGAGTTACTGTGCCCTGAAAATAGGAGCTGTGAAGAAACAGCTCTGCAGGGAATAGTAGTGAAAGACAGAAGTTACTCCCATTTGACCTGATCCAATCCTTTTGGGTCCATGGATTGTAACTTGCATTCTATGCAGGCAGAAATCCTACGCAGTTTGATTTCTTTTCCTGGCTGTCTTTTGCTCATTAAAATTCTACTTTTCAGCCCCACTTTTGGCCTTCCTAAAGGTGCTAAGAAGTCCATTTCCACTGTGTGTTTCCAGAGGTACTTCTCTCTCTGTGGTCAGAAGAAAGCCTCTCAAGCTGTGCTTCCCTGCCTGGGACAGGACCCAGCCTAGAGCTGGGATGTCACATCTCTTCTGCATGTTCTCTTCCTCCCACTCACCCCATGAGCCTACAGTGAGTGGGTTTAGACACTGATAGGGTTCTTGTGCATAGCCACTCTCCCCCGGTATGTAATCCCCACAGACAGTACAGCTCCATCTGTGCCACATTTCTAAGCACATGGGGGAGGATCTGCAGGCTGCAGAATTATTTCAGTGGCATAAGCTCCTGCAGCCCTGAAGTGGGCAAGAGTTTGAGGGTAGTGAAGGCTCTGTCCCACCTTTCTTTCCTTGTCCCAAGTTAGCCTTAATATCAAGGACCAAACTGCAAACACAGGATCAAACAGGATGCCAAGCTTCCACAAAGCAATGCCAGTGATTATTAGTGTGATCATGCCAAGACATTTGTGGGTTTTCTTACTGCAGTTCAGATTTAAAAAAGAAAATTGAGAAATGTATTTGCATGATGAGAAATGCATGAAAGACTCACAGTGGCAGGGTATTTCTATGGTGACCAGTGCAGCATATTTAGACTATAGTAATAAGAGATATTAATCCTGGATTCCTGGCTCCTGAAGCAGACAGATCTTTAGGGAAACTGTATGCACATTAAAAGGTGGACAAAGGTGTTTCAAACAGATAACAAAATAAAAATAGACAGAAAGACTATCCTAGCCATACAGAAATACGCAGTTGAGCTGTGAGGGCTCTTGGTTTCCAAAGTACAGCTCTGTGACCACAGCACTTACTTTTTCAGTATTTCTAGTGCAACACACAGAAAACAAGCAGAAACAATGGGCATATTTGTGAGGCTGGATACCAGAGGAATACAAAGACTGTATTTTCAGCTTCTCATTAGGAAAACATCACAGCTCAATTTTTTCTGGCGTGCACATTGAGGTTTTGTTACTAAGGAGGCAGGGCATGGGACACAAGGTTCAGACCCAGGCAATAGGAAGTAATCCCCAGGTTCACACCTAGATACAAACCACACAGTATTTCTTAGAAGAGCTGTCTATGAAGCCAAACACATTATCCCTTAGTTCTGTGCTAATTTCCACTGAAAAAACTACATATTCTGAGCAAGTCAAACTGATAGTGTTTCCCCTTTGTGACAAACTGAAAGCATATCACCATGTTAGAGTTCATGTTTGACCCCTTCCTTGCTAAGCTGGGCTTTTTTTTTCCCTCGAGTAGCACATTCATAAAAATCTTCTTGTGCTGCTTTCCTTTGTGGATTAGGCTATTATCATCTTCTACCTGCTTATACCAGGTGCTGCTATGACAGGTTCTACATCGATGTTTCTTATCCCTCGGCAGTAGGCATCACCTAGACTTGCTTCTAGTGACGTCAGATTCCCTTTCCTCCTGTTAAGGCTTTCTTAAAGCTTATTACCTGGTAGAATCCCACCTTATTTGCCTGGTTATAACATGACACACTACAAATCTCGGGTTTTTAAACACTGCTCTGAAATCAGGATGAATCCAGGCATGATAGTTTGATTTGGTGACCTGCAGCCAGGGTGGTTGTCACCAACACAACAGCTTCAGAGCAATGAAGCCTCACAACAGATTATCTCCTATTGCCTGTATTTGCCCTCTAAGGTGAAGATTCATCCAACACACCAAATACTACTCCTGTTAGCTCAGGAATGCTAACAGATTGCAGAGGATATTTCAGGAAAATGAGCTGGAGCAATGTTCAGGAAGCTGTGAGATAGCATTGCAGAATAATTTTTTTCACAAGGGACCTCTAGAGGTCGATCGTCCACCACTCTCCTCATCACATCTTTAAGCTCCATGCTTTAAGGAGTGCCAGCTGAATCAGGTTGCCTCAGGCCTTGTCCAGGAGACCTGGGAAGATCCACAGGATTGGAGATCCCATGGCTTCTCTGGGTGTCTCTTCCCAGGTCAAGCATCCTGCTGGGGATCAAGGAGCTCCTTTATTTTCTGACAAGTGTCTCTGGTGCTCTTCTTCTGCACCTCAGAGAAGAGTCTATGCCTTTCATTTCTGTTTCCCCACTGCAAAGAAGTTGAAGACATCCAAAAGAGTTTTCCTTTCCCTTCTGGTCTCCTGATTGAAGAAAAGCCTTTTTCTTATCTCATTCCAGATATGCTGTGCTCCACCACCCTCCCTGTCTCTGTGGCATCTGCAGAAAATTTTCCATGGAGTCAATAGCTTCCCTGCTTTGGAGAGGCCAAACTGGGCACAGATGCAGTCAGGCTCAGTGGTGAGGGGGAAAGACATCTAAGATTGAGATGAAGCAAATTTAGGCAGCTGAGTCTATTACAGCTGTCTGAATGAGTGGTGTTGGTTCTCTCCTGAGAGAGGGGAATTCTTAGGTCAGAAGTTGGTGTGCACAAGACACTGTTTTTTTCCAAGAGGAGACATAAAAATGTCAATGGCACAGAATAAGGTGTATAGAATAGTTCCTTAACACTGTGCCAGCTCTGCAGGGGAACACCATTTTAAATTGTCCTCAAGGGATGCTGAAGTAGATGTGTTCGTTTTCACTGTCTTGTACCTGATTTTCTTTGGCCTCAAAAGAGGATAAAACCTGTCAGGTTTAAGCTTTTCATCTATTTTGTGTCATGAGACCCCCTAATAATTGCACTTACTAGTTTTGCTTTTCATTTCTGGCAGATGCTGATGTGTAAAACAGTGATCCAGAGTCCAGAGTAAAACGAATACTGTTCACCTACCTGTCTGCTCAGGGCAGAGGGTTTTCTTGTCCACCAGAAAACAAGTGAAAGGCTGCCTAACCCATGCCTTGGAACATCTACACATGCCATACTAATACTTAAGCATTGATAAAAGTATTTTAGTTCAAATGTTTTAAGTACCTCTCAGAAACTTGTCTTTATACAGTGATCTAAAGGCTATCCATTTCCATTGAAACAAATTATTTTCAGGACTAAAAAAATAATCTAAAACTGCCTTTAAAACTTATTTCTCAAAAAAAAAAAAAAAAAAGATTAAATTTTAGACTCAAAAATCTCTAAAAATAATTTTGCTTTCTTAAAATAAACTATTGGATTTGGAGCTTAACTGATCAGTTATAATTGCATTCTAAGTAGCTTGAGTAAGATATAAATTTGAAAACCTAAAATCAACCACTTTAGCAGAGTAAATCCCATGGTTCAAACTTGGCTCTACTGTAATCACTTTAGATAGAAGGTACTTACAAATGACACTAGAGGAGGAGAAAACAAGACCGATTCTTTCCTTTGCGTTGAAAGAACTTACTGTCACAAACTACAGCATCAGTTCTTACATGATGGGAAAGTGAGAAACCACATATAATTACTGTCTGCAAGATGTTTAACACTGGTGTGGGAGCCACTGGATGCTTTTAATTGCAGAGAGTTTGGAGACTGTCTAATATAGATTCTGTCTGCAATAAAATCCGTCTCACACATCTCACCTGAGCAACTGGCTCTTAGTGATCCTGTATAAGGGACCTTCAAGAAATGTTTGTTTTGACATTGCCTGGCCTCAGATGGCTTGCTGTGGGACAAAGGTGTGGTTGATTGCCTCAAAACTTGCTGAGCCACAGGATGCCTCCAGCCATGGAAATCCTCTAGGTGCTGAGACAACTAGGCACTATTGTCCACCACCAAAACCCTCTGAATGCCAAGGTAAGGACTGATATCCCCCCTAGCTGCCACAAGAGATGACTGACATCACTTCCAGGCTGGGAATTGCTAAGCTCCACGTAAACTGACCAATCTGTGCCCTGACAGAGCCCTAGAAACAGGACCAGAGTCCAGAGCATGGGGGATACCTACCACCAAAGAAAAAGATGACTATGGATGATAAGAATGCTGCTGGACCTATGGTGGTGACTATCCCCTCTTCTACATGACTTCAAATCACCTGGATCTGTGATGGTGACTATCTCTGCTTTGGCATACCAAATCTTGCTTACTTCTAGCTATCCCCCTTTCCTGTTTCTAACTTTCCTATCACCCCTTCTCTCCCCCTTGGTGACCAATAATAAAATCTCACTTCCTAATGGTGTTTTGACCTCATTTGTGTCTTAACTTGCATGGGGGAAATTGATCGAACACTCCCAAGTCTAACTGGACTGGGACACCCTGCTAGAGCAGGGTGGGGTTGGACCGGACCAGAACCTCCAGAGGTCCCTGCCACCCTCAGCTGTTTTGTGGCTCTGTGATGCTGTGATCCCCACCACAGCAACAAAGAAATATAGCCAGCAGCCACCCTAAGTCAGCCCTCCACACTGCACTGAGCAGCGCCGCAGTCAAACCCCAGGTCAGGAGGTCTCAACTTCTTACTCCTGCTCTAGAATAGAGCCTGGCAAGACCCCTACCAGCTGCAATGGCATTCTGAGGACAGGATGAATCATTTCCTGCCAGGCTGAAGTCACTCAGTAGGAGCTCACGCTAAGAAGAAAGTGAAGAAAGTTGAAGTGGGGTTGAAAATGGTGAGACACTCACCTCAGCATGGAGCACAGAGCTGCAGAGCAGAGCTGAGCCACCAGAGCATTCCTTGGCCTGACCTGGCAGAACAAGGAGACCCTGAAGTTTAGGAGCCTGGAAAACACAGGCTTCCACCTGAGATGGGATAAAAGTGTCTTTTAGGTGACACAGGCTGTTTATTGGAGGCCACTGCTAGTGGTGAGGGTAGCTTTACGCTGTTATGGAAGAAGAGAAACTGCTTGGTGCTGAGAGAGAAATTCTTGAGGAATTTGTTGCTTGCCGTCACTGTGTATGGGAGGAAGCCCTTTGTAGAGACTGAGCCTTCATTGGGTCTCAATGAAATAGCTATGATCAGTATATGGGACACATTGGTGAGACAGAGAAAATGAAAGCCCATAGGCTCACAGGCAGCATGATGCAAAGACCAGAGCTGCACTTTCATGTTAGCATCATTGACAGGAGACACAAGTCCAGTCAGTGTGATAAACATGAGAAACCCTCCCAAATGCCACAGGCTTTGGAAGCCCTGGCTTTTGCAGTCCTGACTTGCCTTTGTATTAACATTTCCATGTTCTGAACATCCTCCCATACCTATCCACAGCAAACTACCAGCAGGAAAAACAGGCTGCACATCAGAGGTAGAACATTTATTTTGACGTAGAAGGAGCTGAAATGAGTTTCAGTTCATTTTCTATACCCT